>NW_026705269.1:608763-913145 GCF_029867415.1 Vicia villosa | reverse complement strand
CCACGGATAGCTTTAACTTCCAGCTGCATCTTGTTAAACTGCTCTTGGAGATCTCCCACAAGATTACGCTGATTTGTGCTATCACCTTGATCATGATAAATCTCATTGCCATCATAAGGAACAGTGTGAACCGTAGGGGTGGGAACTGTCATAGTGGGTTGAGAAAGTGCCATAGTGATTTGGGAAAAAGTTACCCCTGAATGTGGAATAAACGCCAAACCCTGTGCAGCAGGCGTTTCAGTTGTAGCTGTTTGAACCCCAGAGAAATTATGGCGGAAACCTGTACCAAAGCTGAAAGGCGTGCCCCAACCTTCTGGCATGGAGAAAGATGGAATGCCGAATGCAACTGTAGAAACTGGAGTAGTGACTTCAGATGTTACCGTCGCTTGACTGTTGGGTGGCGGCGGCTGATTCTGTGCGGCCATTAAAGAGTCAACCAGAGTAGTGAGACTTTCCAACTTTTCCTGAAGGGTGGTCACTGTACCACGAAGCTCAATATTCTCTTGTTCAGAGTGTTCCATTACTCTTCTTCTGCTTGAACGAGTATTGTATCTGTGATCTGATTGTGAGCGCGGTCGAGAAACTTTGAGACGCGACAGCTTGACGATCTAATGGAGAAAGATCCAAAAGATGAGACTCTATACAACAGACTCGATATGCAGAATGATGTATGCAAAAAGAAATTTATGATTTTTCCAAATATTTTAAAGATTATTTCCTTGCAAACATTTGAACACAAACAAATCTTTTATTCATTTTTTTTATTGCAATAATGGGAAATGTTACAACATTGGAGCGTAGCTCCTTACAAAAGCAAATGAAAAATAAAAAAACTAAACAAATCCTAAGCATCTTCATCAGACGAAGAACCAAATGCATTGTGCAGTTTGAGCTTCATGATTTCTTTCCCATAGTAAGCTTTCAACTCGGCCTTTTGAATCTTCAGCTTGTCAACAATATTCTTCCAATCATCAGGAGTCGGAGCGTTGCTTGTCGAGCCTTCAAGATTTTTCTTGCTTTCTTTGATGTACCTCTTGATTGCAGCGTCTTTTTGACGAATCTTCTCATCTTTGCTCATGAGCCATCCATCTTGGTAATAGAGAGTTTCTTCGTGATCTTTCACTCTTTTCTTCAACTTTCTATTTTCCACCTCAGTGCTACGAAACTTTTCTTCCCAAGCATCTTTTTCTATCCTCATCTTAGCCAAAGTGTCTTGGTATTCCTCCATAGCGGGAATGTTGGGTCGTTGAGACACTGCAGGAAACATGGGTTTTTCATAAGTATAAGGCATTTGAAACTCTTTTGCTCTTTTCTTTACCCAGCAGGTGTAGGCGTCCATGGCAATGCAATTTCTTTCCTCGCCTTTTTCTTTCCATCGGACGTCGTACCAAGCTCTCACCATTCTTGCTTTCAACCTTTTAGGATTATCCCCTTCTCGGTAGAAGTATCCTTCCACTGAGGGACCAACAGGCTTAACTGAATTTGCATACCCGAGTTGTCGTCGGGCTAGGACCGGATTATAGTTAATTCCTCCTTGTGTACCAATGAGGGGTACGTTGGCGAACTCTCCACAACTATCAATGGTTTCTGTACCACAGCGAGCCAAGGTATACCAATGAATATCATTATTAGTAAGAGACATAAGTCTTCGAGGCCAACGCAAACCTTCTCGGTTTTCCGTGAAAATAGGAGACTCAGGTAAGTGTGAAACAATCCATTTGAACAACAAAGGTGCACAACATACAATGATTCCACCGCCTTGGCGATTCCTATGATGGACAGAGAAATACATGTCACCAAGTAAAGTCGGAACCGGATTTCCAATCAGAAAGATCTTTATGGCATTGATATCAACAAAGTTGTCGACATTGGGAAACAGAACCAACCCATAGATGAGCAAGGCTAGTATAGCTTCAAAAGCTATCATGCTACCAGTTTCAATGAAATCAAAGGCTTTCTTTATTAGGAAGTGTGAAGTTAAACCCGGGAGGTTTCCTTTGGTAGTCCAATTACTCTCTACTTCAGACTTTTTCATGTGGATACTTGCTGCAATGACGTGTGACTTAGGAATGGCTTCCAAACCATTGAAGGGTATTTTGTCAGACACAGGAATACCCAAAAGATTGGCATATTCTTCCAAGGTCGGTACCAACTGGTAGTCTGGAAAGGTGAAACACCGGTAGACGGGATCATAGAACTGAACCAGAGTTTTGAGAAGTCCTTCATCAACATGAGTGTTCAAAATAGGCAAAAGCTTTCCATGGCTTTTCCTAAAATTAGAAGGATCTTGTACAGAAGATGCTAACTCTATCAGTCTTTCTACATCAGGTGCTTTGAAACCGTACTTTTTGGTATACCTTTTTTCCATAACTTAATCCTATAATGTTTGCAAAGAAAACTCTCTAAAATTTTTTGGAAAAATCAAGTTTTTTTTTTTTATGGAAAAAGATGGGTTTTTTAATGAATGTATGAATGCATGGATGCATGGATGCCACATATTCAAACATGGTAAAGCAAACATGGTAGCGCAAACATGGTAACACAAACATGATAACACAAGCATGGTAACGCAAACATGGTAACGCATAGGTTCAAAGGTCCAAAGTCACGAGCATGAGGTCAGAGAACCAAAAATGGGATAGTTCTAGTTAATCACCTGCACAACATGTTCTACTGATACATCAGAGTCTACATTTTTCTTTCGGATATTACCGGCTTTCCACAATTAAACTCATGAGCCAGCAATATTCTCAAGAAAAACTCGTCTGAGTGTGGTTCTCCGCATGACAACTAATCCAAGTCTTCACCTGAATAGTTTCTGCACCACAACCTAATAAGGCCAGGATGGGTTGGGGTTCTACGGCCAACTCAGCTTCTACAGTTCAATGAAAGTAATAATGTCTTCGCTACGAAACATGCTAAACATATATTACCAACAAGGAACCTCCACTGAGCGGAAGGATTCTCACGTGCGCCTGCACATGACTATACGCTCCACCTAATTCTTATGTGTACTTAATCCGGGTTAGGATTTGTCCATAATGTACCACTTGTAACAGAACCACACAAGTAACAGAACCAGAACCACACATATAACAAAAAATGAAATGAAAAATAAAGCAAATAGAATTAACCCTTCCTTTGGAAACAATAAAAAGATGGTCCCCAGTGAAGTCGCCATTTTTCTGTCGCGGGCGAAAAATCGTATGTTCCTTTTTCGGGATGAGACACCTGATGCCTTCTTTGGGCTCGAGTGCTCAAAAAATGATTTTTCTTTTGTTCCGACCAAACTTTTTATTATTTCCAAAGGAGGAAAAGGAAAAAAGCTGCAATAACCTAAAAGTGGGGGAGAGATCTTGGGTAAGAGGGTTGGTTATACGAAGGGAAGGTATTAGCACCCAACGTATCTATAGTACTCTATAGGTTTCTTTGCTATATTTTTCATTCCATGTTATTGAGAGGTTCTTGTGAAATATGTGGGACCTAAGGTGTTTGTTTGATTATGCTCGCAAAGATCATCGCGATCCTCTGCATACATATCCCTTAGAGGGAATCAGAGCATCTGTAGCTCGGGGTCTACGGGTGCTAAGGTTTGAGTGGTTTGAGAGAGAAGTTTTGCTCGCCAAGGATACGACCTTGTGCCTACGTATTCTCAAAGGGATGTTGAGAAAGTCAGAGCAATCGTAGTTCCCACTTATGCTAGTGGAAGCAAAGGAAAAGAGACAAATGTCATCTAAATGTTCGATGTATCTAATCTATATCATCACATACATCTGTTTGTTTTTGTTTGAAAAATCTTTTCATTATAAGCCCTGGGCCATGCCACTTATGGCGCTTAGAATGATAAAGATGTTTTTGTTTGTTTAACCAGCCTTGTGGCAAAAACTTTCAATGAAGTCAGCCTTGTGACAAAAAGTTTTGATTAATCAGCCAGCCTTGTGGCAAAAGTTTCAATGAAGTCAGCCTTGTGACAAAAACTTTGATTAATCAGCCAGTATGGTGGCAAAACGGTTTGATTGATTAGCCAGCCTTGTGGCAAAAAGAAGTTTGATTGATTAGCCAGACTTGTGGCAAAAAGTTTGATTGATTGATTGTTTGTGATGATATAGAAGAGATACTCCTATCATAGAGATGATAAATGTCTAATCTCCTAGGGTATTTGATTTGGATATTGGGATGCTTATAAGAAGCCCGTGGGTCCTTGTACGAAGCCCAAGAGGAGGCTATCCGAGGGTCCTTGCATTGTAAGCCCAAGAGGAGGCTATGGGAGGGACAATCCAGGGTCCTTGCATTGTAAGCCCAAGAGGAGGCTATGGGAGGGTCACTCGTTTGTACAAAGCCCAAGGGGAGGCATCGTATAGTTGGTTTGAGCTCTTAGAGCGATTTCACCGGGAAACCATACTCTATGTCCTAACCTAAACTAGGGAGATTCTTTGCACGAAGCCCAATAGGAGGCTATGGGGAACCTAGTGTTGTACTAAGTTGAACAAGCATATATATCACAATCACAAGTATGAACAAGTACGAACAAACATGAACAAGTACATGAACAAATATGAACAGTTATATATGACAAAGTGTGTGTATATAATGGAGTTTATGAAGGAAATATACCTGTAAGCATGCTCCATTTGTATACACGGGGGCTCGGGACTCATACTCGGGGAGAGGCCCTTTGAGTTTATTCAAAGCTATGTAAACAGGTATTTACAAAGGGGCTTGGGACTTATACCTACATGGAGGCCCATGGTATATTTTTGGGAAGATTTAAAGAAAACCTTCATTTTTGGTTTGTTACTCAAAGTTTAGAAAAACAGATTGAGATATGTACAAAAATGTGTGTGTACAATGAAATACCTAATTTCATGTACAGGAATGGGTATGTACAAAAGGGGCTTGGGACTTATACCTACATGGAGGCCCGTGGTATATTTACAAAACATGGTTGATCGTTTTATTTACAGACGCGTCGTTTGAAAAACTGTTTGAAAGTTTTTGTTTTTGAAAGAGTTTTTTGTATAAAGAAAAACTGTAAAAAAGGAAAAAAGGAGTGGGTCTTATACTCTCTAATATTCGAGAGGCCCCACTGTTTTGAAAAACAATGGATGATTTGAAAGTGAATTGATTATTATTGTGAAAACAGTTGATTGAGTTTTAGGCTTACCTCGAAGAATGAGAAATTTGGATTTCTGAGTTTGAGGTGTTACCGTGATCCTCAAGTGATGTGCTTGGAATAATTTAGGATTTAAACAAATGTTAAGCATCCATACCAGCAGAAAAGAACGTCAGATAAGTTCACAGCTTACAGCATTCTTTGATCATCCAGTAATTGTTTATGGAATTCTACAGCAAATGGAAGATCAAACAAAACAGACAAATCCAAAAGACAACAGAGAAATAATCTCGAAGTCTTGGATGAAGTGAGAAAATTCCAGTAATGTGCAACAGTAATCAAATAAAATTTCAAATGATTAACTACACAAAAATAAAAGAAAATATCAAATTCAAAAGAAATTAATCTAATAAAGATATTTTTTGTGGTTTTTTCATAAAAAGAAAATAATTAGGAACATAAACTTAAATATGCATCTAAGATATTTTTTTGTTGTTTTAATAAGAAAAAAAAAATACACACTTATAAACATATGAAAATATTAAAAGAAAACTTTAATCTTAAAAACATATTTTTTTGTCATTTTTTAATAAGGATTAGAAAATAAAACTAAAACCTATATTAAAATAAAATACTAAATCTTTTTTATGAAAACAATTTTCTCAAAGAAGACTAAAAGAAATAGTTTTAAAAATAAATTAATAATTGGGCCAGAGGGGGTTAGAATCACATATGGAGGTGCAGCAGCCCAAATATATTAATAAGCTGAATAATAATTAAAAAAACATGGGCCGGACCGGGTCGGATCAGTGTGACCCGGATCCGCCCACATTCCAATATGCAAGGTGGGTTAGAGAAAACCCTAAGCAGCAAAAGAGGCAACGCCTCTATCTCCTCTCCCTCACGCTTTTTTTCTGAAAAAAACAAACACAGGAGAACAGAGCTTCTCCTCTCTTGCAGCGAACAACAACAACAACACCGCTCTTTCTCAGGTTCGCGGTCCTTCTCGAGCTCACTGTCTCTCTCGCGGTGCTCTCTCTCATCGTGAACAACAACAGCGATTCTCGGTGGCCATGGAAGAGAAGCTTGAAGAAGCTCAAATACCTACGAACCCAGGTATCTTCTTCCTCAAATTTTCATTTCTATTTTCTCTTTGATGTTGGCTCAGTGATAGCTCTCTTTCTGTTTTGATTTTGCTTATTGCTTCAAAAATTAGCTTGGCCCTTTCCCATTTCCGATTTAGTGACAATTGTTTTATACTCTCTGTATTCTGTTTTCAGTGAAGCACAAGAACAACAAACTTGCAGTAACAATTAACAGTAATATTGAGAGTAAGAGCAGAAATGATTTACCTACGGCAAGGAGATTTTTGCCGGTTTTGATGTTGAGGTATGTGCCTCTGATCGCTGCTTCTGGAAAATTGTTGTTGATTGTATGATTCAGATCTGCTGCTTTGCTAATTGTTGTGTCTCTGAACCTTTATTGCAACTGTGGTTGTTGCTGAATTGGGACTTTGTTGTTGTTGTCTCTGCGTTTTTTCACTTGCAGCAACAACAACAGTCTTCGAATTTGTGTATTTTACTCAATTTCGTTCTCCATGACACAATTGGTTTCCTTTTTTATGATAATAACATATGCTTTCTCTTTTTTTCTGGAAATTTTGTTTTAACAGAGAAACATGTTCATAGCAACAACAATATTGAGAGTAAGAGTGAAATTAACTTACCTACGGCGATGAGGTTTTCGCCGGATTATTGTTGAAGGTACGCCTTGAATTCTTTATTGTTATTAACAATTTTGAATTGTTACTAACAATTTCCCTAACAACTTTGCTTGTTGTTGTAGGCTTTTGATGAAGATGGCCACCACCTCTCTTTGGATTGTGGGAGACTTTGGATATTAAGGAGACTTGAAGATGATCTTCAAGTGGAAACCTTCCACCAAGGTATGAACTATTTCTTCACCCTTTTTCAAACTATGGAACTTTGAAAATTATGAAAAGAGAGAAGTGAGAAAGCTAGTAGTATAGTAGCTTTGGTGTCTTTTGCAATGAAGTGAACACTTCTATTTATAGGAAAAGCTTAGGATGTGTTTGGCAATTGGTAATCTTGATTGGCAAGTTTCAATCATTGCAAGATAAGAAAAAGAATATATTCTTCATCATTGCAAGAATAAAAAATAAGAATAAGAATATTCTTATGCAAAGATATTTTTCATGATATAAGCCATGTGTGTAAAATTTTATGTCATTTTATGATATCTCTAAGTTGCATAATTTTATGACATAAAAATCTCTCTTTGGCTTTCTTTGACTTTTGCTAATTTCACCCCTCTTTTTGTTTCTTTTTTTTCATGTTGCATGAGGACCTTGAAGAAAAGCATGAAGAAATTTGATCTTGAAGAATGAAGACTTGAAGAATTCAAGAATTGCATTTGAAGTTTTATTTTTTCTTTTCCTTGTAATTCCAACTTTGTATGAATGAAACTTTGTATTCTTGCAAATGAATGGAATTTTGTAATTCTTGAATTTTGGATAAAGTCCACTTGTAATGCATTTGAAATTTAGAACTTTGTTCATGTAAAGAACTCCATTTGTAAATGCTTGAATTTCTCTTAGTATCCTTGAATGAAATTATATGAAACTTGAATATTTCTTGAATGAATTTCAAATGCAATTTCTATGTCTTGAATCAATTCTTGAATTCCTTTGAATGATCCTTTTTCAAAAGGAAATGGTGGAATATCCTTGAAGTAATGAAGTTTTGAATTTCAAGTCTTGGAATATATTCTTGCACCATGAATTTGAAATGATCTTGAATTAAAATCCTTGAACTCATGATCTTGAATCATTTTTGAAGTAATTTTCCAACAATGGACCAAACATGATATTTTCTTTGCAACTTTGATGAAATTCCCATGAATGATCAAATAATCCGTATAAATCAAATCTTCACCATGAGTAATCCATAAGCCAAGAGTCGCGAAATAAATTCCAAACAAATCTCTTGAATCACACAAACGGCAATGGCGTATAAAAAGTGGAAAAACGCCATGAACACGAAATTATCTTGCAAAGAATGAGTGAATGAATGAAGAATCCTAATTTGGTCGATTCAAAGCTTTTGAGCTTGTCGAAGTGAATCTTTGAGGACCAAATGTTGACTGTTGATCTTGAATTGAGACACAATTTCCATTGGATGTTGTCATAGGGATTATTTGAGGATGATTGAGACCTTTGATTGACTCCCTGGGGATTTTTAGGGTTTCCCAAATGTGATCCCTGATTTTGGTCCCTGATAGTTCAAAACCCTAATTCTGATGATTTGAAATTTCACTGTTGATCAATCCTTGTGTAGGAGATGTCTTGAGCCAATAGATTAGGTCAAAATGATGCACTTGGGGTCTTGAGGTCATGTCCCAAGTCATTAGATCAAATTCTGAGCAAAAGTCAGGAGTATGCTATCTTCAGTCAAAACCCTAATTTGATTAGTTCAGAGCCTTTGAGATTGTTGAAATGAATCTCTGAGGACCAAATGTTGATTATTGATGAAGATAATTCTTTTGAGATGAAGGGAGAACAAAACCCTAATTGATTGTTACTTGTACTAATGAGTGATTTCTTGATTAAACCCTGCTGAGTCACAAGTAGCAAACACAAACTATGCAATTTGTTAGAGATGCAAATGATGCATATGCAGATGATATGAGGTGGTATCTTAGGTCAAAAATTGGGGTATGACACTTATCGTCAACTATTGAGGCGGAGATTCGATTTTCTTCTACCTTCAACTATTGAGTTGGTAGCTTATCATCAACTATTGAGGTGGTAATTCAATATTTCTCTACTTTCAACCATCGAGTTAGTAGTTTACCGTCAACCATTGAGTCGGTAATCCTCCTCCTACCTTCAGCAAAAGCTGTTAGTCCACTTGTAATACGGTGAACTGACTTTATATTGAAATGTCGCGGATAGCATGAGTCGCCACCGACTTTTATTTTATCCACTTTAAAGAAAGGCTAAAAGAACTGAAAAAGACCTTTTAAAAAGATTTTGAGTTCGGGGGGTAATTTATACAAAGGGAAGGTGTAAGGCACCCTTTGCATCCATGGTTATCCATGGGCTCTTAATTGCTTTGCTCGTTTGAAAGAAATGTTGAAGAAGAGAATACGGACTTTAGCTCGTAAATGAGCGTAGCCATATTGAAAGTTTATGAAAAAAAATGTAGAAAAAGATTTTTAAACCAGAGCAATGCAATTAAGGGCAAATTACCTGGTCAGATGAAAAATGTTCTTTAGCCTTTAAGGGTGAAAGGGTCTATCCTTGCCATAAGAGGGCAGAAAGTCTTTCGTTTGGATGTATACGGGTCATCGAATTATCGTTCGCCATAAGACTGTCCCATGCCATATAGGGACAGATAGTCTAAGGGAAAGATCAGAATAGCCTTCTTCGTTAGGCAACCAGAGGATACCTCAGCACTTCGTAGGCAACTTCGAGGGACAAGGTCATATTTGGCGAACCGAAGGCAGCATCATTAGGGACTTATGACCTTTGAATGAACTAAGGATAACATTTGCTGAGGTATCCTCGTATTCGAGGGACATGTCTATTCTGCAAAAAAACACAAGACAACAAGGCAACAGGCAACAAGAGGGGTACCATAAAAGGTGCGTGGGTGCAACAATCACATGATTAATTCAGAAATTTATCTTGTAATTAGTGATGCTAATTCAATTCAAGGCTTGCACTCCCTAAGATTACTAACCACGCAATAATATAAACAATATAATTAAAGAAATATGGGGAAGGGGAAAAAGAAACCAACGGATCTGACTCAAGTAATAATTAAAGCAGAATAAATAACAAGGTTGAGATTTAGGGTTACCGACTACTGAGCTTTGGCGGTTGACTAACCCTGAAAATTGGAAAAGGAAAAATAAACAAACAAGGGGTGAGTGCATTATCAATTCGTTGGCAAATAATGTTAACCCTAATTTAATAAAAAATGGCAAAAGGAAATTAAAATAAATATGAAAAAGACTTAGCTTTTGATTTGATCTGATATGGTTCGTAGTCGGAGGCAAAATCCTGTTGCTAACCCTGAAAAAGTTTGGCAAAGGCAAAGGCAGAAAAAAAAGGGTGAGTGTAGGCAAAATTCATTACATTTGAAGGCAAACCCTAACTCTAATTAAAAATAACAAATACTTAAATAAAAATGAAATCGGGACTTAGCTTCGTAAAAGGCGTGGCGCGTTATCGGGAGAAACCCTGTTGCTAACCCTGAAAACCCTGAAACAAACACACAAAGAGATATTTTATCAATGTATGGCTAATTCTTGCAAATCTTAAATCGGGCATAGATTAAATAAAATTAGATGATCGATTTAATTAATTATTGGTTTTTCAACCTAATTAATTAAATCGATGAAAAGAAATTTTTAATCAAAACACAAAAAAACATTCTCATAATTTTTCATTATTTAAAGAAATTATTTATGATTTTATGAAATTATATGAATTAAATAAACAATTTTAAAACAAATAATTAAATAAACAAATAAATAAATAATAATAATATAATTTTTATTATTAAAATATAAAAAAATTGAAAATCTTATCTGTTTGATTCTGTGTGGCAGCGCGCGTGGGTCCACCATACACCTGCAGGTCCAAGACCCTTAGATCCAAGTGGCAGACGATCAGATGGCTGAGAAGCAAAGGGCGCACAGTACGCAGGCACATGGAAAGCAGCGAATATATCTGTTTTAAAAACAACAAACCGTACGTGATTCGTCCAATGAGAGAATGCCACACCATCATCTTCATCCTCAAGCAGCCTGCACGTTTGGCTACTAATTTTCTACGAACGAAGAACCGTGGCCAGTGTACCTGTGAATTATGAAATGCTATATGTGCGATATAAATTTGGCGCGACCTCCCTATCATGATCGTCCAAGGCTCAGGATCATCATGGTACCTGCAATCGATCCTAATTTTGCCTAACAAGAAAAGCCCTAATTTGGAGCTCGAAAACCCATCAATAGTGAAACTCTTATATTCAGGGATGTCCAGGGAACATGTTTGAATGATCAGAATTCCATGAATTGGCTTGCAACTAGGGATTTGATCTTGAATTTTTCTTGAGATTTTAAGAACTCGGTTTGGGCATAAGAGGCAACAAAAACGTGTAACCCTTGCATCTGGCATTGTTTGATACTTATACTGAAGGGATTAGGGCAACAAAATTGAACCAGATCTTTTTGCATCATGAAATTTGATTGTGATTGGAAATTGAATTTTAAACTTTCTAATTATGGCTAAATATCAATCTTTTGTCTCAATCTCCAATTGCACGAATTTTATAATGAATATTGGATATTTGTGTGATTGATGATGATTGGAAATAAGAGAAAATCATATCTTTTATATTTTCTCTTAATTATTTGGTTTAAATTGTATTTTAAATGAATAAAAAATCCAATAAAATAGCAATAAAAATCAAATCATTGTGGAATCTCGTTTGGAGGCTCTTATAGACTTGGGGAACAAGATTGAGTCATAAAACGTTGGGCTCCTTTGCAAAAATATTCATTTTGAACCTTTTCTTTTCACATTTTTCCCTCCAAAATGGTCCAACTTTGACAAGGCCTATCTCCCTCAATTTTTGAGGCATGGGGGAGTTCTAGGACTTTTTAGAAACCTTAAAGGGTCCTCTAACCATTTTCTTTGGTTTCATATAAAAATAATTTTCCATGCTCCTTATGTGTTCCTTTGAAAAAAATGACTTTTTGTTGACTTTTGAAAAGAACCTATAATGTTTTGGTGCATATCTCTCAAATGAAGCATTTTTAGACTTGGCTTGTGAGAGAAAAAATTGTAGAGAATTCAATTTCCTCCAAAATGAGCTTTGGATGGAAAATTTCTGATGTTCCATGTAGGAGTTATGGCTGGTCAAAGTTCAGTTGACTTTCTCCCATGAAAACCCTAATTTAGAAACTTTTGGAATTGTTGATTTCTGATCTTTCCTTGATGAACCATGATCAATTCTTGATCAAATGGTGAATGGTACTTCGATATGAGGATGTTGACAAAAAATCAGGAGTTTTGACTGTACTTTGACCACGGTTTGACTTTTAGGTTAATTCAGTCGACTATTGACTTTCTGAACAATTGAGTGATCAATCCTTTGAGTTGAGACCTAAAACTTGTCATGGAGGTAATGTAAGACATCATAGACCATATGAAATTCCTTGGAGCCCTTGGTTCATTGATTTTCCTTCATAAGAACAAAACCCTAATTTCTGAGCCTTGTTTAGGAAAGTGTGTCTTGGAGCTTTGTACCTTGATTTGAATTTGAACAAGAGAAATAGTATGGGCAAATTTTGGGGTATGACAGTTGCCCCTGTTCAATTGTCTTAAACCTGAAGATGTAGAGTGGTTTGTATGTTAGTCGGAATCTGGAGGTGGAAGATGATTGAACACTAGAATACCAAGAAATTTGCCTTCGTCGGGGATGTGCTTGAAGATGCCATTGAGCTTGATAGAATTGAGAACCAGAATACGTCGTACGTGAAACCATTTATGAAGAATAGATTGAGTCATGCGTTAGATTGATTTTAGTTTGCATCAGCATGTGATGTCTGGAAAACTGTGCGTTAGGCTGGAGGATGTGTCGTACGTTAGATAAGATCCGAATTGCATCCGTAGATGTCTAGAAGACCGTGCATCAAGTCAAAGAATAAGTCGTGCGTTAGACTAATTCCTTTTGCATCCATAGATGTCTGGAAAACCATGCGTTAGGCTGAAGAATGAATCGTGCATTAGACTAATCCCAATTGCATCCTCAGATGTTTGGAAAACCGTGCGTTAGGTTGAAGGATAAGTCGTGCATTAGACTAATCCCAATTGCATCCTCAGATGTCTGGAAAACCGTGCATTAGGTTGAAGGATAATTCATGCGCTAGACTGATCCATATTGCATCCTTAGATGTCTGGAAGGCCGTGCGTTAGGCTGAAAGATAAGTCGTACGTTAGACTAATCCAATTGCATCCTCAGATGTCTGGAAAACCGTGCGTTAGGTCGAAGGATAAGTCGTGCATTAGACTACCCAATTTGCATCCGTAGATGTCTGGAAAACCGTGCGTTAGGTCGAAGGATAAATCGTGCGTTAGACTACCCAATTTGCATCCGTAGATGTCTGGAAAACCGTGCGTTAGGTTGAAGGATAAGTCGTGCGTTAGACTAATCCAATTTGCATCCATAGATGTCTGGAAGGCCGTGCGTTAGGCTGAACTTTGAATAAGATTTGAATCTTCGTAATGTACCTTTCAGATATTGTTAGTTTTTATGCAATGTTATGGTTCATGAGTTATGTGTTCCTCAAAATAAATGAGGAATGTGCAGATAATGTATGCGATGCATGAATACGTTTATGATTTATGATGTATGACAATGATTTATGCTATTTTGATTGAGAAAATAGATCTCTGTATCATTGTGATTTTGATGATTGATCTTGTCTTGAAGATGCTCAGTTGGGGATTTATGATTTCTGCTTGGGGATGATCAGCAACTTGATGTACCCTGATTGGGAAAAAGATATTAGTAAACCATGTTGGAGAAGAGCAAAGTGTTGGAGAACCGGTAGTGTTAAAGATGTAAACTCTGTTGGGGAGCCATGTCTTTGTCGGGACGAGAGCTTTTGAAGATATCTTCTTAATGATTACTCTGTGGGGATATGATATTGTGAACCCAGCTCTGTGGGGAGACATGGATGTCTTGAAAGTTGCCCCCAGTATTGTAGTAACTACCATTCCTGGATTTGATTAGGACACACCTCTGAGTATTGATCAAGATATCTAACTGGACTTGCCCCTGCTAGAAGGAACTTTGGAAAGATTCGCCTCGCGAAGACTTTATGAGATGTGCACTATGGGCGACATGCCCCTAGTAATCATAAACTTAGGATGATTCCCCTGACTGATCGAGTGATGGGTTCTGACCCATTTGGGTGCATGCCCCTGATTGTTTTGGCATCCTTGAGAGATTCTCGGAATCTTGACTTGATTGCCCCAGATTGATTGGGCAAAACGTGCCATGCCCCTTGTATACGTAGGAGACATTGCTTCTTGGAGTAATCTTGTCTGTCGGGATAACTTTGAGTCGTTAGTCATACCCTGTGCAAATTCTTTCTGTTGCTAGAATTTGAAATTATGTAGCAGAATTTGTTTAATAATGAATTCATGAGATGCAATGCATACGTTTGTCTTGAGTTTTTGAAAAACGTTAAAACAGGAGATGTAAAGGCGTGATATTTGTAAAAACATGATATTTGTAACAATGTGGTGTTTGTAAAAACGTGATATCAACTCGACATTTGTGGTAAACTTTAAGGAGTCAGGATACCCTTTTGGTGACAGTATGCTTTCGAACTAACCATGCTTCAATTAGGACTTTCAAGGGTTGTAATGTGGCTTGGTTCACGGTTTAAGAAACAAAGGATAACGGCTCAAATTTATTTGTACCCACCCCTCTTCGTGATGATCTTCAGCCTAAGCTCAGTTAATTCAACTCATGCATTCAGGTTCCAAGAGACATTTAGATTTGTACCTTTGATAATGATGATGGTTCACAAGAAAAGAGAACTTTTGAGATGGCAGTCACTTCTTCCTTTTGGTAGTTGCAACATTGTGTTGTTCAGGAATTTATTGACTTCTCTTTTTTCATCTTTTTGATATCCCTAACTTTTTCCTGAACTGTCTATTTTGGAGCTTACAATCAGCGGGATGCCTTGATTTTTGTCTAACTCTTCTTTTTGATTGTATATATGTTTTTTCATTCATTTTTTTTGAAAGATATTGACTGCATTATTTAATGATTGATGAACCATCATTGGCTTTTGATTGACATCTCCAACACTTATTTGACGTGTGCTGATGAACGTTGGTGATTGAAACCTTTGTTGAAAGGTGTACTGAATGATTCTCTTAAAATAGAATGCACAACCAAATTAACTGAGAACTGAAGGATAGAAAAACACTTAGAAAGGGGGGGTTTGAATAAGTGTAGTCTAAAAACTTGAACGATAAAAACAATATGCACGGTTATTTTTATCCTGGTTCGTTATTAACTAAACTACTCCAGTCCACCCCCAGGGAGTGATTTACCTCACCTGAGGATTTAATCCACTAATCTCAACAGATTACAATGGTTTTCCACTTAGTCCGCGACTAAGTCTTCTAGAGTATCCTGATCACAACCTGATCACTCCAGGAACAAATGCTTAGACACAAGCTAAGACTTTCTTAGAGTATCCTGACCACCACGTGATCACTCTAATTACAACTGCTTAGACACAAGCTAAGACTTCCTAGAGTATCCTGATCAACACTTGATCACTCTAGTTACTTACAAATTAATGTAATCAAATAAGAGTTTTACAAATGCTTCTGAAAAGCTATAATCACAACAGTGATATTTCTCTTAACGTTTAAGCTTAATCTCACTAATATATTACAACAGCAATGTAGTGAGCTTTGATGAAGATGAAGTTTCTGAGTTTTGAATTGAACAGCGTTTCAGCAAGTCTTTCAGAGTTAGTTCTTTCAAAATCGTCAATCTTGCTTCTCATCAGAACTTCATATTTATAGGCGTTTGAGAAGATGACCGTTGAGCGCATTTAATGCTTTGCGTATTCCGTACAGCTTTGCATTTAATGTTTCACGCTTTTGTCAACTACCTCGAGCCTTGTTCACGCTGTGTCTACTGACGTTGCCTTTAATAGCTTCCAACGTTCCTTTTGTCAGTCAGCGTAGCCTACCACCTGTACTTTCTTCTGATCTGATGTTTGAATATAATATTTGAATATCATCAGAGTCAAACAGCTTGGTGCATAGCATCTTCTTGTCTTCTGACCTTGAAGTGCTTCTGAGCGTGATACCATGAGAACTTCAGTGCTTCTGCTTCTGACCTCAAGTTCTTCTGATGCTTCCATAGACCCATGTTCTGATTCTGCCTTGACCATCTTCTGATGTCTTGCCAGACCATGTTCTGATGTTGCATGCTGAACCTTCTGAGACAAAGCTTCTGAGCGCTGATTTTTTCATACTCTTTATATATATTTCCTGAAAGGGAAATTGCAATGTATTAGAGTACCACATTATCTCACGCAAAATTCATATCCTTGTTATCATCAAAACTAAGACTATTGATCAGAACAAATCTTGTTCTAACAATCTCCCCCTTTTTGATGATGACAAAAACATATATAAATGATATGAATTTGCGATCAGAAAGAGCAGACGGCTAAAGACAAATTACACAACTATAGCATAAGCATGTGAATATGTCTCCCCCTGAGATTAACAATCTCCCCCTGAGATGAATAATCTCCCCCTGAAATAAGTACTCGAAGAACTTTAATAATAAAAGACTTCCCTGATTATTTCGGTAGAGACAATCACATAAGCTTCTTGCTTCTGATAATTCATAGCTTCTGACTTCTACTTCCTTTGGATAGCTTCAGAACTAGAATTTCTTTAGATCCCTAGAACACTCACAGCTTCTGATTCCTGCTTCCATTTAGGACAGCTTCAGAACTTGAATTTCTTTGATCTTCAGAACATTCACAGCTTCTGATTCCTGCTTCCATTTAGGACAACTGCAGAACTTGAATTTCTTTGATCTTCAGAACATTCACAGCTTCTGATTCATGCTTCCATTTAGGACCGCTTCAGAACTTGAGTTTTCTGGATCTTTAGAACATTCACAGCTTCTGATTTCTGCTTCCCTCGGATAGCTTCAGAGCTTGAATTTCTTCTTACATCTCTTCATGCTAGATTGTATCAGAACATTGTTGAATGTACCAGAGCATCATCAGAGCATCTCTACATCCTGAAATGTTACAGAACAAAACTAAACGACAAAAGTCAGCATGAATGAGTTAGAACATATAATGTGTATCAGAGCCATAAAATGTGTATCAGAACACAAAATATGTATCAGAGCCATATAGGCTATATAGAATATGTCAGATCTAATAGACAATGTATCAGAGCAAATAGCCAATGATTTGGATCATATTCTATTATCAGAATTTCTGATCATTCTTCCTTTTTGCTTCTAATACTGAAGCTTCCTAGCACTCAGCTTGCTTCAAGAAATCAAGAGCTATTTCTCTAAAGAGTTGCTTCCTATGTTGATCTTGAATCTTCGATTCCTGCAACAACATAACTTAGAAACATATGAAGCTTGCAGCTTCTGTTAGTAAATGTGGGGTCTTTTTACTTGGCAACTGATAATATTAATCAGATCATTTATCATATATTTTCTCCCCCTTTTTGTCATAACATCAAAAAGCATAAAAGATTCAGATGTAAAGCAAGAGACAAAAGGAAAGAAACATAAATAACTTTTCATTGATTTCAACAAGAAGGATTACAAAAAAAATGCAGGAAAACAGATGCAACAAGGAAAGAAAACTACAAAGACTTAAGAGCTTCAACTCTAACTTAGACAAAATCCTGGCTAACATATCATGAATCCCTGCGGTCTTCTCAGTTTGTTCAGCCATGAAGGCTTGAAACTCTGCATGCCTGAGCAGCTTCCCAGAGAAAGAAGTAAATGAATACAAGGGAGGAACTGAGAACACTTCACCAGGAGAGAGCGTATTCTCAGATGGGCTTTCCCTTAACATAGAAGTTAAGTCCTAACTTCATCCAATATCTCAAGAAAGTCTTCTTCCTTTGGACAGATGTTGACAACAGCATCAAGGAGGAGGTCTGACTTGAGAAGAACTTGGAATGCCATCCCGAGATATATTTCTCATCCTGTAACCTATTAACCCTTCCATCCGTTTTATTCAAATAGATCAGCCACTGTTGAGACTTAGTTTCTTCAACTGGTTTAAGGTTTTGATGAAGAGAACTAGGCGAAGGATTCATGATGAATGCTAGATCGAAGATGAATGAACTAGGGTTTATGCCAAAGAAAAAAAAAACTTTGTTGGACAAGAGAGAAAAGAAAAGAAAGAGAAAGAGAGCCAAGACATATTTGAAAGATGCAACGAAATGAACTTAGGATGATTCCCCTGACTGATCGAGTGATGGGTTCTGACCCATTTGGGTGCATGCCCCTGATTGTTTTGGCATCCTTGAGAGATTCTCGGAATCTTGACTTGATTGCCCCAGATTGATTGGGCAAAACGTGCCATGCCCCTTGTATACGTAGGAGACATTGCTTCTTGGAGTAATCTTGTCTGTCGGGATAACTTTGAGTCGTTAGTCATACCCTGTGCAAATTCTTTCTGTTGCTAGAATTTGAAATTATGTAGCAGAATTTGTTTAATAATGAATTCATGAGATGCAATGCATACGTTTGTCTTGAGTTTTTGAAAAACGTTAAAACAGGAGATGTAAAGGCGTGATATTTGTAAAAACATGATATTTGTAACAATGTGGTGTTTGTAAAAACGTGATATCAACTCGACATTTGTGGTAAACTTTAAGGAGTCAGGATACCCTTTTGGTGACAGTATGCTTTCGAACTAACCATGCTTCAATTAGGACTTTCAAGGGTTGTAATGTGGCTTGGTTCACGGTTTAAGAAACAAAGGATAACGGCTCAAATTTATTTGTACCCACCCCTCTTCGTGATGATCTTCAGCCTAAGCTCAGTTAATTCAACTCATGCATTCAGGTTCCAAGAGACATTTAGATTTGTACCTTTGATAATGATGATGGTTCACAAGAAAAGAGAACTTTTGAGATGGCAGTCACTTCTTCCTTTTGGTAGTTGCAACATTGTGTTGTTCAGGAATTTATTGACTTCTCTTTTTTCATCTTTTTGATATCCCTAACTTTTTCCTGAACTGTCTATTTTGGAGCTTACAATCAGCGGGATGCCTTGATTTTTGTCTAACTCTTCTTTTTGATTGTATATATGTTTTTTCATTCATTTTTTTTGAAAGATATTGACTGCATTATTTAATGATTGATGAACCATCATTGGCTTTTGATTGACATCTCCAACACTTATTTGACGTGTGCTGATGAACGTTGGTGATTGAAACCTTTGTTGAAAGGTGTACTGAATGATTCTCTTAAAATAGAATGCACAACCAAATTAACTGAGAACTGAAGGATAGAAAAACACTTAGAAAGGGGGGGTTTGAATAAGTGTAGTCTAAAAACTTGAACGATAAAAACAATATGCACGGTTATTTTTATCCTGGTTCGTTATTAACTAAACTACTCCAGTCCACCCCCAGGGAGTGATTTACCTCACCTGAGGATTTAATCCACTAATCTCAACAGATTACAATGGTTTTCCACTTAGTCCGCGACTAAGTCTTCTAGAGTATCCTGATCACAACCTGATCACTCCAGGAACAAATGCTTAGACACAAGCTAAGACTTTCTTAGAGTATCCTGACCACCACGTGATCACTCTAATTACAACTGCTTAGACACAAGCTAAGACTTCCTAGAGTATCCTGATCAACACTTGATCACTCTAGTTACTTGCAAATTAATGTAATCAAATAAGAGTTTTACAAATGCTTCTGAAAAGCTATAATCACAACAGTGATATTTCTCTTAACGTTTAAGCTTAATCTCACTAATATATTACAACAGCAATGTAGTGAGCTTTGATGAAGATGAAGTTTCTGAGTTTTGAATTGAACAGCGTTTCAGCAAGTCTTTCAGAGTTAGTTCTTTCAAAATCGTCAATCTTGCTTCTCATCAGAACTTCATATTTATAGGCGTTTGAGAAGATGACCGTTGAGCGCATTTAATGCTTTGCGTATTCCGTACAGCTTTGCATTTAATGTTTCACGCTTTTGTCAACTACCTCGAGCCTTGTTCACGCTGTGTCTACTGACGTTGCCTTTAATAGCTTCCAACGTTCCTTTTGTCAGTCAGCGTAGCCTACCACCTGTACTTTCTTCTGATCTGATGTTTGAATATAATATTTGAATATCATCAGAGTCAAACAGCTTGGTGCATAGCATCTTCTTGTCTTCTGACCTTGAAGTGCTTCTGAGCGTGATACCATGAGAACTTCAGTGCTTCTGCTTCTGACCTCAAGTTCTTCTGATGCTTCCATAGACCCATGTTCTGATTCTGCCTTGACCATCTTCTGATGTCTTGCCAGACCATGTTCTGATGTTGCATGCTGAACCTTCTGAGACAAAGCTTCTGAGCGCTGATTTTTTCATACTCTTTATATATATTTCCTGAAAGGGAAATTGCAATGTATTAGAGTACCACATTATCTCACGCAAAATTCATATCCTTGTTATCATCAAAACTAAGACTATTGATCAGAACAAATCTTGTTCTAACAATCTCCCCCTTTTTGATGATGACAAAAACATATATAAATGATATGAATTTGCGATCAGAAAGAGCAGACGGCTAAAGACAAATTACACAACTATAGCATAAGCATGTGAATATGTCTCCCCCTGAGATTAACAATCTCCCCCTGAGATGAATAATCTCCCCCTGAAATAAGTACTCGAAGAACTTTAATAATAAAAGACTTCCCTGATTATTTCGGTAGAGACAATCACATAAGCTTCTTGCTTCTGATAATTCATAGCTTCTGACTTCTACTTCCTTTGGATAGCTTCAGAACTAGAATTTCTTTAGATCCCTAGAACACTCACAGCTTCTGATTCCTGCTTCCATTTAGGACAGCTTCAGAACTTGAATTTCTTTGATCTTCAGAACATTCACAGCTTCTGATTCCTGCTTCCATTTAGGACAACTGCAGAACTTGAATTTCTTTGATCTTCAGAACATTCACAGCTTCTGATTCATGCTTCCATTTAGGACCGCTTCAGAACTTGAGTTTTCTGGATCTTTAGAACATTCACAGCTTCTGATTTCTGCTTCCCTCGGATAGCTTCAGAGCTTGAATTTCTTCTTACATCTCTTCATGCTAGATTGTATCAGAACATTGTTGAATGTACCAGAGCATCATCAGAGCATCTCTACATCCTGAAATGTTACAGAACAAAACTAAACGACAAAAGTCAGCATGAATGAGTTAGAACATATAATGTGTATCAGAGCCATAAAATGTGTATCAGAACACAAAATATGTATCAGAGCCATATAGGCTATATAGAATATGTCAGATCTAATAGACAATGTATCAGAGCAAATAGCCAATGATTTGGATCATATTCTATTATCAGAATTTCTGATCATTCTTCCTTTTTGCTTCTAATACTGAAGCTTCCTAGCACTCAGCTTGCTTCAAGAAATCAAGAGCTATTTCTCTAAAGAGTTGCTTCCTATGTTGATCTTGAATCTTCGATTCCTGCAACAACATAACTTAGAAACATATGAAGCTTGCAGCTTCTGTTAGTAAATGTGGGGTCTTTTTACTTGGCAACTGATAATATTAATCAGATCATTTATCATATATTTTCTCCCCCTTTTTGTCATAACATCAAAAAGCATAAAAGATTCAGATGTAAAGCAAGAGACAAAAGGAAAGAAACATAAATAACTTTTCATTGATTTCAACAAGAAGGATTACAAAAAAAATGCAGGAAAACAGATGCAACAAGGAAAGAAAACTACAAAGACTTAAGAGCTTCAACTCTAACTTAGACAAAATCCTGGCTAACATATCATGAATCCCTGCGGTCTTCTCAGTTTGTTCAGCCATGAAGGCTTGAAACTCTGCATGCCTGAGCAGCTTCCCAGAGAAAGAAGTAAATGAATACAAGGGAGGAACTGAGAACACTTCACCAGGAGAGAGCGTATTCTCAGATGGGCTTTCCCTTAACATAGAAGTTAAGTCCTAACTTCATCCAATATCTCAAGAAAGTCTTCTTCCTTTGGACAGATGTTGACAACAGCATCAAGGAGGAGGTCTGACTTGAGAAGAACTTGGAATGCCATCCCGAGATATATTTCTCATCCTGTAACCTATTAACCCTTCCATCCGTTTTATTCAAATAGATCAGCCACTGTTGAGACTTAGTTTCTTCAACTGGTTTAAGGTTTTGATGAAGAGAACTAGGCGAAGGATTCATGATGAATGCTAGATCGAAGATGAATGAACTAGGGTTTATGCCAAAGAAAAAAAAAACTTTGTTGGACAAGAGAGAAAAGAAAAGAAAGAGAAAGAGAGCCAAGACATATTTGAAAGATGCAACGAAATGAAGGAATAAATAGAGGAAAAAGAAGAGGGAAACGTTCTAGGGAAAGGAAACGTTTGACGGATATAAAAGCATAAAGGACAATAAAAGAAATGATGAATGGCATTTAATGTTACGTGACGTGAGGAGAGATAATAATGACAAAAGACGTGATTTGCACAGTTACCTAAGTAGACGTCCCCTCAACTGCACGCACGCTTGTCCAGGAATAGTGAACACGTGTTTACCATCTGGATAGCCAGTTACAGCTGTTTTGCTTTTAAAGAGATTCTGAATCAACTTAGACAATGAAACGTTAGTAATAACTGAATCACAATTTCTAATTGATTTCAATCTGAACTTCTTAAAAAATAACCCAATTTCATTTCAGAAGATACTCATACATACGATCTTCTCATCTTCTCATTCTGGGCATAAATCCATACTGATATTCTTCAGAATGAACTTAAACCTATCTTCAGCAAGGGGTTTTGTAAAGATATCAGCCCATTGATGGTCTGTATCCACAAAGTTTAAAGATATAACACCCTTCTGAACATAGTCCCTTATGAAATGATGTTTAATCTCAATATGTTTAGCTTTTGAATGCAAAATAGGTTTCTTAGATAAACATATAGCAGAAGTATTATTACAGAAAATAGGAATGTTACTCTCATATATCTGATAATCTTCCAGCTGACTTCTCATCCAGAGCATTTGTGTGCTACAACCAGCAGCAGCAACATATTCTGCTTCTGTTGTTGAGAGGGCAATAGTAGCTTGCTTCTTGCTATACCATGAGATTAGATGACTTCCAAGAAATTGACAACTTCCAGAAGTGCTCTTCCTTTCTATTCTATCTCCAGCATAGTCAACATCACAGAATCCTACTAAGTTGTATTCTTTAGATCTTCTGTAAACTAAACCAACATTAGTAGTACCTTTCAGATACCTTAGAATTCTCTTAACCGCTGTTAAATGAGATTCTCTTGGATCTGATTGGAATCGAGCACACGAGCAAACACTAAAGAGAATGTCAGGTCTAGAAGCAGTTAGATATAGAAGAGATCCAATCATACCTCTGTACAACTTCTGATCTACCTTCTTACTTACCTCATCCTTACCCAGTACACATGTTGGATGCATAGGAGTTTTGGCTTCTTTGCTTTCTGAAAGATTAAACTTCTTCAGAAGTTCTTTCACATACTTCGTTTGATGAACATAGGTTCCATCGGAAGTTTGGTTGATTTGAATCCCAAGGAAGTACTTGAGTTCTCCCATCATGCTCATTTCAAATTCAGCCTGCATAGACTTAGCAAACTCCTTTCCAAGTGTAGCATTAGACGTTCCAAAGATAATGTCATCAACATATATTTGACAAATTAAAATATCCTTTTTAAATGTTTTACAAAAGAGAGTAGTGTCCACTTTTCCTCTCGTGAAATCATTTTCCAGAAGGAAAGAACTCAAACGTTCAGACCAAGCTCTAGGAGCTTGTTTCAATCCGTATAATGATTTCTTTAATTTGAAAACATGATTTGGAGACATGGAGTCTTCAAAACCAGGACGTTGATGGACATAAACTTCTTCATCGATGTAACCATTTAAGAAGGCACTCTTAACATCCATCTGATAAAAAGTGATGTTGTGTTGAGTGGCAAAAGAAATTAATAGACGAATAGATTCTAACCTGGCCACTGGTGCAAAGGTTTCTGTATAATCAATCCCTTCTTGCTGACTATAACCCTGAGCAACCAGCCTGGCTTTGTTTCTTACCACTTCACCTTTCTCACTTAGCTTGTTTCTGAAAACCCACTTAGTACCTATGATGTTAAATCCGTTTGGTCTAAGAACCAAGTCCCATACATCATTCCTTGTAAACTGATTTAGTTCTTCTTGCATGGCAATTATCCAGTCTGGATCTTCTAGAGCTTGATCAACAGAAGTTGGCTCGATCAAAGAAACAAGACCTAATTGACATTCTGCATTGTTCTTAAGGAATGCCCTCGTTCTGATGGGATCATCTTTCTTTCCAAGGATTACATCTTCTGAATGAGCTGAAGCAAGTCTAGGTGAACTTCTGACTGTAGGTTCTTCAGAAATTCTCAGATTCTCTAAAGATGCAGTAACTTGATCTTCTGATCCATTGCTTCTGAGACTGCCAGCTTCTGCAGCTTTGCTTCTTGGTTCTACTGCTTCTGATATATCAATATCAAAATCTGCAAAATTCTCAAATTGCTTTGGTTTTTCAAAACCAAGCTTATCATCAAACCTGATATTGATTGATTCTTCTACAATCAATGTTTCAGTATTGTATACTCTGTAGCCTTTAGAGCGTTCAGAATATCCAAGAAGGAAACACTTTTGTGCTTTAGAATCAAACTTACCAAGATGATCTTTAGTATTCAGAATAAAACATACACATCCAAAAGGATGGAAATATGAAATGTTGGGCTTTCTGTTCTTCCACAATTCATAAGGAGTCTTATTTAGAATAGATCTGATAGAGATTCTATTCTGAATATAGCATGCAGTGTTAATTGCTTCTGCCCAGAAATGCTTAGCCATATTGGTTTCATTGATCATGGTTCTGGCCATTTCTTGTAGAGTCCTATTCTTTCGCTCTACAACTCCATTTTGCTGTGGAGTTCTAGGGCAAGAGAAATCATGGGCAATACCATTTTCTTTGAATAACTCCTCAAAGAATCTGTTCTCAAATTCGCCACCATGATCACTTCTGACCTTTATGATCTTACACTCTTTCTCAGATTGGATCTGAGTGCAGAATTCAAAGAACACTGAATGAGACTCATCCTTGTGTTTCAAGAACTTTACCCATGTCCAGCGGCTATAATCATCAACGATGACTAATCCATATTTCTTCTCTCTGACAGATGCTGTTTTGACTGGGCCAAAAAGATCAATGTGCAAGAGTTCTAACGGCCTTGAGGTAGAAACAACATTCTTAGACTTGAATGCAGGTCTGGAGAACTTGCCCTTCTGACATGCTTCACAAAGAGCATCTGATTTGTATTTCAGATTTGGGAGTCCTCTGACTAGATTTAGTTTGTTAATCTGAGAAATCTTTCTCAAACTAGCATGTCCTAATCTTCTGTGCCAGACCCATTGCTCTTCAGAAACAGACATAAGACAAGTCACCTTCTGCTTCTCAAGATCAGAAAGATCAATCTTATAAATGTTGTTCTTCCTCTTGCCTGTAAATAGGATTGAGCCATCCTTCTGACTTACAGCCTTGCAAGACTTTTGATTGAAGATTATGTCATAACCATTGTCACTTAATTGACTTATGGATTATAAGTTATGAGCTAATCCTTCAACAAGAAGTACATTAGTTATGGAAGGAGAGTTACCAAGACTTATGGTTCCAGAGCCAATGATTTTGCCCTTCTGATCTCCTCCAAACTTTAATTCTCCACCTGGTTTAAGCACCAGGTCTTGGAATGTAGACCTTCTTCCCGTCATGTGTCGCGAGCACCCAGAGTCCAGGTACCATGACATTTTGCTTTCTGTCCTCTTTGCCGCCAAGGATATCTGCAATAGGGATAATCTTTTCCTTAGGTACCCACATTTTCTTGGGTCCTTTCTTGTTAGTTCTCCTCAAGTTCTGATTGAACTTGGGTTTAGCAGAATATTTAACAGGAGGAACAGCATGATATTTCTTATTCTGAGTTCCATGATATTTCTTAGGTTGTGTCACATGCTTCTTGGTGTGTGTTATGTGAAAACTTTGTGCATGTGATGTGTGCTTAATATCATGGGAGTGGCCAAATTTAAATTGGTTATACAGAGGCTTGTATGATATTTTCATATCATCCACAGATTCAAGCTTGTATGGGATTTCACCCTCATAACCAATGCCAACTCTCTTGTTCCCAGACACAGCATATATCATAGAAGCTAGCTGACTTCTGCCAATACTTCTAGATAAGAACTTCTTGAAACTTAAATCATATTCTTTCAGAATATGATTCAGACTGGGAGTGGATTTTTCTGAATCAGAAGGAGATCCAACATTATTGGATAATTTTAAAACTTTTTCTTTTAAGTCAGAATTTTCCAACTCAAGCTTCTTGGTTTCAAATTCAAATTGCTTTTTAAGCTTTTTGTATTTGATACTAAGATGAGCTTTTAATTCAAGAAGCTCTGTTAGACTGGAAACTAACTCTTCTCTAGATAGTTCAGAAAATACCTCTTCAGAATCTGATTCTGATGTAGATTCTGATCCATCATCTTCTGTCGCCATTAGCGCAAAGTTTGCCTGCTCTCCTTCAGAGTCTGATCCTGATTCTGATTCAGAATCATCCCATGTTGCCATAAGACCTTTCTTCTTATGAAACTTCTTCTTGGGATTCTCCTTCTGAAGTTTCGGACACTCATTCTTGTAATGTCCAGGCTCATTGCACTCATAGCAGACAGCCTTCTTCTTGTCAGATCTTCTGTCACCAGAAGATTCTCCACATTCAAATCTCTTTGAACTTCTGAAGCCTCTGAACTTCTTCTGCTTGCTCTTCCAGAGTTGGTTTACCCTTCTGGAGATCATGGACAATTCATCTTCTTCTTCAGATTCTGATTCTTCAGGATCTTCTTCTCTAGCCTGAAAAGCGTTAGTGCATTTTTTAATATTAGATTTTAATGCAATAGACTTACCTTTCTTCTGAGGCTCGTTTGCGTCCAGCTCAATTTCATGGCTTCTCAAGGCACTGATAAGGTCTTCCAAAGAAACTTCATTCAGATTCTTGGCAATCTTGAATGCAGTCACCATTGGACCCCATCTTCTGGGTAAGCTTCTGATGATCTTCTTTACATGATCAGCCTTGGTGTAGCCTTTGTCGAGAACTCTCAATCCAGCAGTCAGAGTTTGAAATCTTGAAAACATCTTTTCAATGTCTTCATCATCCTCCATCTTGAAGGCTTCATACTTCTGGATTAGAGCAAGAGCTTTGGTCTCCTTGACTTGAGCATTTCCTTCATGAGTCATCTTCAAGGACTCATATATGTCATGGGCCGTTTCCCTGTTAGATATCTTCTCATACTCAGCATGAGAGATAGCATTCAGCAAAACAGTCCTGCATTTGTGATGATTCTTGAAATCTTTCTTTTGATCATCATTCATTTCGCTTCTCGTGAGCCTTACACCAGTAGCTTTAACAGGATGTTTGTAACCATCCAACAGAAGATCCCATAGATCAGCATCTAGACCAAGAAAGTAACTTTCCAGTTTATCTTTCCAATATTCAAAGTTTTCACCATCGAATATTGGTGGTCTAGTATAACCATTGTTACCATTGTATTGCTCAGCAGAGCCAGATGTAGATGGAGTTGGATTTGTTGGAATTTCACCAGCCATCTTTTACTAAAGCGTTTTTCTCTTCCTGAATCTTTTCTAAACACGGTTAAGTGCTTGCACCTTAGAACCGGCGCTCTGATGCCAATTGAAGGATAGAAAAACACTTAGAAAGGGGGGGGGTTTGAATAAGTGTAGTCTAAAAACTTGAACGATAAAAACAATATGCACGGTTATTTTTATCCTGGTTCGTTGTTAACTAAACTACTCCAGTCCACCCCCACGGAGTGATTTATCTCACCTGAGGATTTAATCCACTAATCTCAACAGATTACAATGGTTTTCCACTTAGTCCGCGACTAAGTCTTCTAGAGTATCCTGATCACAACCTGATCACTCCAGGAACAAATGCTTAGACAAAATCTAAGACTTTCTTAGAGTATCCTAACCACCACGTGATCACTCTAATTACAACTGCTTAGACACAAGCTAAGACTTCCTAGAGTATCCTGATCAACACTTGATCACTCTAGTTACTTAGAAATTAATGTAATCAAATAAGAGTTTTACAAATGCTTCTGAAAAGCTATAATCACAACAGTGATATTTCTCTTAACGTTTAAGCTTAATCTCACTAATATATTACAACAGCAATGTAGTGAGCTTTGATAAAGATGAAGTTTCTGAGTTTTGAATTGAACAGCGTTTCAGCAAGTCTTTCAGAGTTAGTTCTTTCAAAATCGTCAATCTTGCTTCTCATCAGAACTTCATATTTATAGGCGTTTGAAAAGATGACCGTTGAGCGCATTTAATGCTTTGCGTATTCCGTACAACTTTTCATTTAATGTTTCACGCTTTTGTCAACTACCTCGAGCCTTGTTCACGCTGTGTCTACTGACGTTGCCTTTAATAGCTTCCAACGTTCCTTTTGTCAGTCAGCGTAGCCTGCCACCTGTACTTTCTTCTGATCTGATGTTTGAATATAATATTTGAATATCATCAGAGTCAAACAGCTTGGTGCATAGCATCTTCTTGTCTTCTGACCTTGAAGTGCTTCTGAGCGTGATACCATGAGAACTTCAGTGCTTCTGCTTCTGACCTCAAGTTCTTCTGATGCTTCCATAGACCCATGTTCTGATTCTGCCTTGACCATCTTCTGATGTCTTGCCAGACCATGTTCTGATGTTGCATGCTGAACCTTCTGAGACAAAGCTTCTGAGCGCTGATTTTTGCATACTCTTTATATATATTTCCTGAAAGGGAAATTGCAATGTATTAGAGTACCACATTATCTCACACAAAATTCATATCCTTGTTATCATCAAAACTAAGACTATTGATCAGAACAAATCTTGTTCTAACAAGAACTACCCTGCCCCAGGTTATGATCAAAGGTTTTAATTAGTACAAGAAAGAAACTTCTACTTCTTAGGCTCAAAGGGGTTGACGAGGGATTAACATCCTTATATCTCCACTATTTAGGAATTGAAATAATGCCTGTACATCGTCAGCATAGTCCGCTCAAAAGCATACTGTATGAGGTTGCGGTATCGTTTTCGTTATCCTCCCTTTAAAAGGCTTACGACTTAGCAGGAGTTGAATATCACAAAACATATGTAAAGTAAAGACATAATTTAAAATGAGTGATAACGAAATAATTTATTCAAGACAAACATATGCAATGCACTGATGATGATTATTAAAACAGATAATGTGTATCATAAGTTGAATGTTTAAACAAACAGAATAGAAATTGCAAATGAAAGTAAAGCTAGACATTAATCAGTCTTGTCGTGATTATGCCTGGGAGTAGTGATCACATTAGGAGTTGTAGGAGGGTCGAACTCAATTTCACCAGCGTCGATCATATCTAGGATCTTGTTTTTCAACGGCCAACAATTCTCTGTGTCGTGTCCAGGACTATTAGAATGATATGCGCACCTCGCATTGGGCTTGTAACTAGGAGCCGAGGTGTTAGGATTCTTAGGAGGATCCCTCAGGGTGATCAAATTTGCCTTTAGCAGATGTTGTAAGGCTTGAGCTAGCGACATATTGATCTTTATGAATTGACGTCTGGGTGTATCTTGTTTGTTTTGACGACCTTGTTGAGGCGCCGATGTGGAGCTCAGAACTGCCCCAATAGATTGATCATGGTTTATCCTTTTCTGCCCATACACAGCATTGAAATCTGACCTCCCATTGAAATGCTTCTTTGTAGTACCTGAGGATGTAGCCACTTGAATCTTACCACTTCGAATGCCACTCTCGACGCGTTCCCCAATCAGTATGAGTTCGGTGAATCCAGATGATGAACTTCCCAGCAAATAACTATAGAAAGGACCAGTCAGTGTACTCATAAACATATTGACCAATTCTCTATCAGCTAAGGAGGGTTTGACTCTTCCAGCTAGATCTCTCCATTTTTGAGCATACTCCTTGAAACTTTCCTCGGGTCCCATAGACATGCTTTGTAGTTGCATGCGAGTTGGTGAGAGGTCAGCATTGTATTGGTATTGCTGGTAGAAAGCAACAACCAAATTGTCCCAGGTATGGATGTTGGTGCTTTCCAGTTGACAGTACCATTCGAGTTGAGTTCCAGATAAGCTCTCTTGGAAAAAGTGGATTCATAGCTTCTTATCGGTAGTATGAGGCTGAATCTTCCTTACATAAGACCTCAAGTGCAGCTTAGGACAAGAGACTCCATCGTATTTTGCAAAAAATGGAGTTTTGAATTTCAAAGGTATAACAACTCCAGAGATGAGTCCTAGATCTTCAAAATCCAGTCCAGGGACCTTCTGAATTTCCATGGCTTTCATACGTTCCTCCAGCAACTTGTATTTGTCATTAGGATGTTCATCCTCATGGTGATAGTCCTCTTCTTCTTCAGAGGGTTTGGCAGAATCATGGTTACTTTTTGCATCAGTTTTGATACTAGCATCATCATCTTGATCATCCTCATCACTGTCTTCAGAGGTTTCAGCAACCCTGAGTTGCAAGATCGGTCTAAGCTTTTTCACCTGAGTCTTCTTACCCTTCTTCTTCTTCTTTTTAGTCAGCATAGCTTTCAGCTCTTCTTGCCCCTTGGACAAATTTAGAATCAAGGCTTGGAACTCAGTGTTTTGAGCTTGGAGATCCTTAACTGATTGTTCGAGATTCATGACGCAGAAATAAACAGCGAGGACGGATGAGAGACCCATTGTAAGAAACCTGTTATGCGATGTTATGAATGCAAATGCAATATTTTCAGGGATCTTTAGGAATTTAGTTAGAAATATTAGGAATTTAATCAGTCACAGCTTCATCTGAAGAACCTTGGCTTTCGTTTTTAGGCGACCTTCTTTAAGAATCAAGCTCACCATATCGAGTGGTTCATCGCCTCTGATTCGGGATACTTCTGAATTTGAAAATACATGGCTAGAGGAAAATAAATCCTCTTGCCCCTTGATAGGTACTGTGTCTTTGAATTGGAAGGTATGTGGCTAGAGGAAAATAAATCCTCTTGCCCCTTGATTGGGAAACCAACCTTTGATAGAGGTACCTAAAATTGTGCGCCCTAAATCCCTAAGATCCTTGAAAGGGTTAGTTAAATCATGTTATGCTCATGATGTCATGATGTCATGTGAATGCAGTGCATCAGGCCAAGCGTAAGATAGTAGGGACAAACAAGTCCTTTCAACAAAACCTGCGAGGAAACGAAGGTTAGCAGCAAACACAAACAAGTCACACAAGTCACACAATTTCCTTAGGCTCGGCTTGCATGGAGTTCAGATCATGTGAGATACCCTTCCCCAAAGGTATTTCTAAGGATAAGGATGATTTCAGCAACGGGTTCTACCAAGTTACTCAGAATTGTCAGCCCCATCTAAAGCACCCTCGAACATGGTACATGCATACCATGCAATGATACTTTAGGAAGAAACCTATCTGAGCTGTAGTATCGGGTATCGACCATAACTTGGCATGAACCAAGAATAGCCCTCCCACTTTAAGGGTATAAAAACACTTAGAAAGGGGGGGGGGTTTGAATAAGTGTAGCTTAAAAAACTCTTAAGATAAAAATACTTGCACAAAGATTTTTATCCTGGTTCGTTGTTAACTAAACTACTCCAGTCCACCCTTGACAAGGTGATTTACCTCAACTGAGAATTTAATCCACTAATCACACAAGATTACAATGGTTTTCCACTTAGAAACACTCTAAGTCTTCTAGAGTATCCTGATCACAACTTGATCACTCTAGGAACACAATGCTTAGAAACACTCTAAGACTTTCTAGAGAATCCGATCACAACTTGATCTCCTCTAGTCCTTTACAAATTAATGTAAATACTTACAAGAGTATTACAATGCTTCTTATAAAGCTATAATCACAACTATGATATTTCTCTTAAAGTTTAAGCTTAATCTCACTAAGATATTACAACATCAATGTAGTGAGTTTGATAAAGTTTGAGAGCTTTGATTTGAACAGCGTTTCATTATTTTTGCGTAAAGAGTTGTATTCAGCTTCTCATCAGAACTTCTATTTATAGGCGTTTGAGAAGATGACCGTTGGGAGCATTTAATGCTTTGCGTATTCCGTACAGCATTGCATTTAATGTTTCACTCTTTTGTCAACTACCTCGAGCCTTGCTTTTGCTGTGACTACCGACGTTGCCTTTAATAGCTTCTAACGTTCCTTTTGTCAGTCAGCGTAGCCTGCCATCTTGTACTCTATTATGATTTGATCTTTTATAGATACAACGTTTGAATCTTCAGAGTCAATACAGCTTGGTGCAGAGCATCTTCTTGTCTTCTGACCTTGAAGTGCTTCTGAGCGTGATACCATGAAACTTCAGTGCTTCTGCTTCTGAACTCATGTTCTTCTGATGCTTCAAGTGACCATGTTCTGATTCTGCTTGACCATGTTCTGATGTCTTGCAAGAGCATGTTCTTATGTTACATTCTGAACTTCTTGAGTCAAAGCTTCTGAGCACTGATATGTGCATACTCTTTGTATGTTTCCTGAAATGGAAATTGCATAGGATTAGAGTACCACATTATCTCAAGCAAAATTCATGTACATTGTTATCATCAAAACTAAGAATATTGATCAGAACAAATCTTGTTCTAACAATCTCCCCCTTTTTGATGATGACAACAACATATATAATTGATATGAATTTGCAATCAGAATATCAGACGACTAAAGACAATTACATAATCATAGCGTGAGCATATAATTATTGAGTGTGAATGTGTCTCCCCCTGAGATTAACAATCTCCCCCTGAGATGAATAATCTCCCCCTGAAATAAATACTGGAAGAATTATATAAATAAAGGACTTCCCTGAGTATTTTGTCTTTCAGTTGAGACGTTCACATAAGCTTATAATCTTCAGAACATTCAGAGCTTCTGCTTCTTGCTTCCATAGGACAGCTTCAGAGCTTTGAATTTCTTCTAGAATCATTGCATGCTTGATTTTATCAGAACATTCTTGAATGTACCAAAGCGTCATCAGAGCATCTCTACATCCTGAAATATTTTAAAACAAACTAGACAACAAGAGTCAAAGCATGAATGAATCAGAACATATAATATGTATCAGAGCATACATAATGCATCAGAACATAAGATATGTATCAGAGCACATAAAACACATGTATCAGAACATATAAGAAGTGAGAATGTGTTAGAGCATATTCTATCACAAGAAGATCAGAACATTCTTTCTTCTTGCTTCTGATCTTGAAGCTTCACAGCACTCAGCTTGCTTCAATTTCCATGAGTTTGTTTCTATACAAAATTGCTTTTCCCATGGTTTTGCTTCTCATGTTGAGCATTTTCAGAATATCTTCAATCCTGCAAAAATCTCAAAAACATAGAGCTTGCAAATTCTGTTAGGAATGTGGAGACTTACTTCCAGCAACTGATATAATAAATCAAATCAATTATCACATCTTCTCCCCCTTTTTGTCATAACATCAAAAAACATAAAAGATTCAGATGAAAGAACAAACAAGTATGAGAAGAAAGAAGATTTCATTAATTGAATGAAGCAGAAGATACAAAAAATGCATAAGAAACAGATGCAAACAAAAAAGAGACAACTAAGACCAAAACACTACGACTAGCCTAGTTTAGAAACTATGTTGGCTAGAAGGTTTTGAATCACATAATTTCTCTCAGCCTGCTTCTCCATAAATGAGCGAAACTCATTATTGGTATCTTCTTGCTTGTCCAAGCGAGAAGCTAGGTCAGTTGATTCTTTTGGAGTGCCTCTAAGGTCTTCACCAGAAGAGAGGGTTCTCCATAAGAAGCTTCACCACTTCTGTTCAGAGGGACAACATTCTCCACAACATTTTCCACAGTGAGATCGTCATTATGATTTTCCTCAGCAGGAATATCTTCAGCAGGATGAATCTCAGCATCTGCATCTTCCATTTCAACATCTGAGTCTGACTCAGAAACAACTCCAGCATATTCTGGATCAGGAATCTCAGAATCCCCATTCTCCAAGGCTTGAAGAATAGCAGCCAGATTGTTTGGAGGAGTTGGACCAGCAACTTCTGCATGATAGACAACTTCTGGAATGACCAAATTTGGCGCCTCTTCAAAAGGAGTCATTCTTAGCAAGTTGAATAGCCATTGGAAGTCTCCAGTCAACACAGAATAATGAGGCTTCCACACAACAATTTCTCTGCAAAGGTTCTCATGCGTTAGAAAACCACGAGGATGTGGAGCAAGTTCTTCACAGATCTCCTGAAGCATCAGATTTTCTTCTGAAGATCCTCCAGAGTTTTCGCATGGCAACATCATTTATTCCAACTAAATGAGCTGCTCTCAGAGCCTCAAAACCTCTCCTGACATTCAGTTTTACAATTTCAAAAATTACACCAATACTACGTAGGTGGCGAGATTTTATTTTGGTTATGGCATAATCTGGTTTTAGAACAGAGTAGGGTTGAGGTTCTCTATCAAGACGAAGAGATGATTCTGCCTCATTCTCAGAATCTAACACTACTAGCTCAGGTTCAGGACGAGACTTGGGTGTGTAGTTGCAGTCACGAAGCAATTGCTCATGTGATGTAGAGTCTGGAAGGTCAGATGAGGAAGGATTAATTTGTGGTGGAGAAGAAATGGGTTCATAGTTAGCATGAGGAGGAGGTTGAGAAATGGATATGTATGTTTGTGGGGGAAAGAGAGTTTGAAGGGGTAAGATATCAAGAACGGGAGTTTCAAGGGAATGATTAGAAGCAGGGTTGGATTTTGGTGAGGAAGGAGGAGTAAGAACTTGTGTATGAAGGGGTGATTCTGATGGAGCTTTTTCTGGTTGATTTTCTGGTTCAGGTGTTGGAGCAACAACTATTGGTGTAACTTCTGAACGTAAAACAGGTACAGAAGCAGGTTCAGAAAAGGAAATACCTTTTGACAAGTTCTGAAGAGCAGCAAATTCTGCTTCAAGACGTTTCTGCTTCTTGCTCTTCTTCTCTTCCACAACCTTTGCTTTTCCAACCGCAATCTCTTTCCTTCTGGCACTCATACGGCCTTCTTCTTCCTTATCCATATCTTCTGCTTGAGATGTTGCTTCTTGGATTTGTTCAACTTGCTGATTCACAGCTTCTTGGTTTGCTACTTCTTCTTCTTCACTTTCTTCTATAATTAGTCTTCTTCTCTTCTTTTTCTTTTCTCCTTCTTTTCTAACAACAAATTTCTTTGACTTTTTCTTCTTTCTTTTCTCCACTTCTTCTTCTTCTTCTTCTGCTGCTTGCTCAGGAACAACATCCGCTTCAACAACAGCTTCTTTCTCAGTAGCATTATCAAAAACTACTGTAGCAGCTTCTTCTTGAACTTCCTTCTCCTGATTAACAGAAGAACGATCAAGCTTTTGTTTTGTTCTTCTTTCTTTGTTGGCAGCTGCTTGAGTAAGTTTTGAAGCTTCTTCTGAAATAGCAGTGCTAGAAGTGGGAGCTCTTTTTCGATTGACTTTCTCAGGAGCAACTTTATCTTTATCTTCCTTGAGAGAGTTAAGATACTTAGATCTAACTCCTGGCAACTCGCTTTTGAAGAAGGTTTCAAAGTCGGCAAGAACATGATCTCTTATGCTTCTTGCTCCAAGAAGAGGTTGAGGGGTTTTTCTGATAGCTTTAATAACATTCATCTTTCTCAAGGTGAAACCATTCAAGCAGCTTCCTGTATCAACAACAAGATCTTTGATGATCCCTTGAGCTTCCAAGTCCTCAACAATCTTGGAATGAACGAGTAGATTAGTAGTAATTCTTCCAAAAGGAATAATGATACTTTTCTTCATTCTGAAGGAATTTCTGGACTCCTTCACAGCTTTCCACATAAGGTTGAAGATTATGTAGATAATATCAACCTTCTTCTGAGTGGCAATACAATACAGAATGTATTGCTGCTCCTTGTTAACGAAATCTGAAGAATGGGTTGATTTCTTGTGGTAGAAATAACCTAGAAGAACTTTGGTCCAGATTTGATAAAGATCCTTCATCTCTTTGACACGCTTAGTTTTCTTCACATTTGTATAAAGAGTAGATAGAACGACATTCCAATCTTCTCTTTTATCAGCTTCAAAGACACCTTCAGCGTTTCTTAGGTCAAACATCATTCTCAGGATGTCTTCATTAACAACAACAAACTTCCCATGAAGAAAAGACAGAATTGATTTAGGGGCTACCACAGCATGCACCCAAAATTACTTTACTAGTTCTGGGTAAACAGGTCCACAGAACTCAGCAAACAACGAAGTCCATCCTTGAAAAATCATATCTTCTTTAAGGTGAAACTCATGTTCTTCAATATTATCAAAGTCTACTATAAGTTCACAGATAACTTCCAACTCATCTTTGGGTATAGAACATGAGACGACAGGAATGAGTGGTTGTTCTTCTTCTTGAAGGTGTAGAGGAGCAGAAGAACCAGCATTTTGAGAGGATTAAGCAACCATTTGAGTAACCCTGAGATTTCTAGAACAATTTCCGGGTTTGCGTTTAGGGTATGAAAAGAGAGCAAAGAGGTTGCAAAAATGCATGCAAGAATAGAGAGATGAAATGAGAGCGAAAAGGAAGACTAATAGATTTGAAATGAATTTATAGAGGCGGATTTGAAAAGAATATGCAATGAATTTATGAGAATGAACAGTTACAGAATCAAATGAAATCACTTACATTTAATGAGGAATGACGTTAGGTAAGAGAGTGTGATATTCGAAAAGATGCACAGTTACCTAGGGCGGCGTCCCATCAGATGCATGCTTTTACCTATAGAGTGAACATGTGTTCACCATCAGAGAGAACTTGATGACAGCTGTTGCATTGATTTAGCTTCTAATGAAAGGTAAACTTTTCATCTTTCAGATTCTGATTACTGATTCTGATTTCCATTATTTAGAAACAATCTGGTTCTTATAAGATAATCCTTCTTTCCAAGAATGACATATTCTGAGTGAGCAGACATTAGTCTAGACGATCTTCTGACTGTTGGTTCTTCAGAAATTCTCAGATTCTCTAAAGATGTAGCAACTTGATCTTATGATTCTTTGCTTCTGAGATTCTCAGTTTTGATGCTTTTCTTCTTGGTTCTACAGCTTCTGATATATCAATATCTAAATCTGCAAAATTTTCAAACTGCTTTGGCTTTTCAAGACCAAGCTTATCATCAAACCTGATATTGATTGATTCTTCTACAACCAATGTTTCAGTATTGTATACTCTGTAGCCTTTAGAGCGTTCAGAATATCCAAGAATGAAACACTTTTGTGCCTTAGAATCAAACTTACCAAGATGATCTTTAGTATTCAAAATAAAACAAACACATCCAAAAGGATGAAAATATGAAATGTTGGGCTTTCTGTTCTTCCACAATTCATAAGGAGTCTTATTTAGAATATGTCTTATAGAGATTCTATTCTGAATATAACATGCAGTGTTTATTGCTTCTGCCCAGAAATGCTTAGCCATATTGGTTTCATTGATCATGGTGCTGGCCATTTCTTGAAGAGTCCTATTCTTTCGTTCTACAACTCCATTTTGTTGTGGAGTTCTAGGACAAGAGAAATCACGGGCAATACCATTTTCTTTGAAGAACTCCTCAAAGAATTTGTTCTCAAATTCACCACCATGATCACTTCTGACCTTTATGATTTTGCACTCCTTCTCAGATTGAATCTGAGTGCAGAATCCAAAGAACACTGAATGAGACTCATCCTTGTGTTTTAATAACTTTACCCATGTCCAGCGGCTATAATCATCAACGATGACTAATCCATATTTCTTCCCTCTGACATATGCTGTTTTGACTGGGCCAAACAGATCAATGTGCAGAAGTTCTAACGGCCTTGAGGAAGAAACAACATTCTTAGACTTGAATGCAGGTTTGGAGAACTTGCCTTTCTGAAATGCTTCACAAAGAGCATCTGATTTGTATTTCAGATTAGGGAGTCCTCTGACAAGATTTAGTTTGTTAATCTGAGAAATCTTTCTCAAACTAGCATGTCCGAATCTTCTGTGCCAGACCCATTGCTCTTCAGAAACAGACATAAGACAGGTTACCTTCTGATTCTTAAGATCTTGAAGATCATTCTTATAAATGTTATTCTTTTTCTTGCCTGTAAATAGGATTGAGCCATCCTTCTGACTTACAGTCTTGCAAGACTTTTGATTAAAGATTATGTCATAACCATTGTCACTTAATTGACTTATGGACAATAAGTTATGAGCTAATCCATCTACCAGAATAACATTAGTTATAGAAGGAGAGTTACCAGACTTTATGGTTCCAGAGCCAATTATCTTGCCCTTCTGATCTCCTCCGAACTTAACTTCTCTAGCAGATTTAAGCACCAGGTCTTGGAACATAGACCTTCTTCCTGTCATGTGTCGAGAGTACCCAGAGTCCAGGTACCATGACATGTTTTCCTTTGTCTTCTTTGCAGCCAAGGATATCTGCAACGGGAATAATCTTTTCCTTAGGTACCCACATTTTCTTGGGTCCTTTCTTGTTAGTTCTCCTTAAGTTCTGAATTAACTTGGGTTTAGCATTATAAACAATAGGAAGAACAGCATGATAATTAATATTCTGAGTTACATGATACTTCTTAGGTTGTGCCACATGCTTCTTAATGTGTGTGACATGAAAGCTTTGGGCATGTGATGTGTGCCTAATATCATGGGAGTGGCCAAATTTAAATTGGTTATACAGAGGCTTGTATGATATTTTCATATCATCCACAAAATCAAGCTTGTATGGGATTTCACCCTTATAACCAATGCCAACTCTTTTGTTTCCATAAACAGCATATATCATAGAAGCAAGTTGACTTATTCCAATGCTTCTAGATAAGAACTTCCTGAAACTTAAATCATATTCTTTCAGAATATGGTTCAGACTTGGAACGGACTTTTCTGAATCAGAAAGAGATCCAACATTATTGGATAAATTTAAAACTTTTTCCTTTAGTTCAGAATTTTCCAATTCTAGCTTCTTAGTTTGAAATTCAAATAGCTTCTTCAGCTTTTTGTATTTGATACTAAGATGAGCTTTGAGTTCCAGAAGTTCTGTTAGACTGGAAACTAACTCTTCTCTAGTCAGTTCAGAAAATACCTCTTCAGAATCTGATTCTGATGTAGATTCTGATCCATCATCAACTGTGGCCATCAGTGCAATGTTTGCTTGCTCACCTTCAGAGTCTGATTCTGATTTTGATGAATCTGAATCGTCCCAAGTTGCCATAAGACCTTTCTTATTATGAAACTTCTTTTTGGGCTTCTCCTTCTGAAGCTTTGGACACTCACTCTTGTAGTGACCTGGCTCATTGCATTCATAGCACATGACCTTCTTCTTAACATATCTTCTGCTTCTAGAAGATTCTCCTTTCTCAAGCTTCTTAGAACTTTTGAAGTTCTTGAACTTCCTGTGCTTGCTCTTTCAGAGTTGGTTTACCCTTCTGGAGATCATGGACAGTTCATCTTCTTCTTCTGATTCTGATTCTTCAGAATCTTCTTCTTCAGCCCGAAAAGCGTTAGTGCATTTTTTATAATTAGATTTTAATGCAATAGACTTACCTTTCTTCTGAGGTTCATTTGCGTCAAGCTCGATTTCATGACTCCTCAGGGCGCTGATCAGCTCTTCCAAAGAGACTTCATTCAAATTCTTTGCTATCTTGAATGCAGTCACCATTGGGCCACATCTTCTGGGAAAGCTTCTGATGATCTTATTGACATGATCAGCTTTGGTGTATCCCTTGTCAAGGACTCTCAATCCAGCAGTTAGCATTTGAAATCTTGAGAACATTTTCTCAATGTTTTCATCATCCTCCATCTTGAAGGCTTCATATTTCTGGATCAAGGCAAGAGCTTTGGTCTCCTTGACTTGGGCATTTCCCTCATGAGTCATTTTCAATGATTCATATATATCATAGGCGGTTTCCCTGTTAGATATCTTCTCATACTCAGCATGAGAGATAGCATTCAGCAAAATTGTCCTACACTTGTGATGATTCTTGAATTCTTTCTTTTGTTCATCACTCATTTCTTGTCTTGTTAGCTTGACTCCTCTAGCTTTCACAGGATGAACATAACCTTCTACCAGAAGATCCCATAAGTCACCTTCTAGACCAAGAAAGTATCTTTCAAGTTTATCCTTCCAATATTCAAAGTTTTCACCATCAAATATTGGTGGTCTAGTATAACCATTGTTACCATTTCCATTGTGTTGTTCAGTGGAAGCAGATGTTGATGTAGGTGTTGGATCTTCACCAGTCATCTAAATTATGTGTTTTTCTCTTCCTGAATCTTTTCTAACACGGTTAAGTGCTTGCACCTAGAACCGGCGCTCTGATGCCAATTGAAGGGTAGAAAAACACTTATAAAGGGGGGTTTGAATAAGTGTAGCTTAAAAAACTCTTAAGATAAAAATACTTGCACAAAGATTTTTATCCTGGTTCGTTGTTAACTAAACTACTCCAGTCCACCCTTGACAAGGTGATTTACCTCAACTGAGGATTTAATCCACTAATCACACAAGATTACAATGGTTTTCCACTTAGAAACACTCTAAGTCTTCTAGAGTATCCTGATGACAACTTGATCACTCTAGGAACACAATGCTTAGAAACACTCTAAGACTTTCTAGAGAATCCGATCACAACTTGATCTCCTCTAGTCCTTTACAAATTAATGTAAATACTTACAAGAGTATTATAATGCTTCTGATAAAGCTATAATCACAACTGTGATATTTCTCTTAAAGTTTAAGCTTAATCTCACTAAGATATTACAACAGCAATGTAGTGAGTTTGATGAAGTTTGAGAGCTTTTGATTTGAATAGCGTTTCAGTATTTTTGCGTAAAGAGTTGTATTCAGCTTCTCATCAGAACTTCTATTTATAGGCGTTTGAGAAGATGACCGTTGGGAGCATTTAATGCTTTGCGTATTCCGTACAGCATTGCATTTAATGTTTCACTCTTTTGTCAACTACCTCAAGCCTTGCTTTTGCTGTGACTACTGACGTTGCCTTTAATAGCTTCTAACGTTACTTTGGTCAGTCAGCATAGCCTGCCATCTTGTACTTGATTTTGATTTGATCTTTTGTAGATACAACGTTTGAATCTTCAGAGTCAATACAGCTTGGTGCAGAGCATCTTCTTGTCTTCTGACCTTGAAGTGCTTCTGAGCGTGATACCATGAAACTTCAGTGCTTCTGCTTCTGAACTCATGTTCTTCTGATGCTTCAAGTGACCATGTTCTGATTCTGCTTGACCATCTTTTGATGTCTTGCGAGAGCATGTTCTTATGTTGCATTCTGAACTTCTTGAGTCAAAGCTTCTGAGCGCTGATATGTGCATACTCTTTATATGTTTCCTGAAATGGAAATTGAATAGGATTAGAGTACCACATTATCTCAAGCAAAATTCATATACATTGTTATCATCAAAACTAAGAATATTGATCAGAACAAATCTTGTTCTAACACCACTACGTTCCTAAAAGTTAAGATGGGTTAAAGGTGACTAAAGGTCTCTGAGCTCCGACGCACCCAAAGATACATGCATAAACCTCTCTCATGCAAAATAGGTACATAATAACCAATGGAGGCCTAACTCAAGCGCGAACTTCATATTGACTAACCCCAAGCATGCACAAGGGGGGTCTCCATGACTATGCCGCTCCTAATCTTAAGTGTTCTTGAATCCGGGAATAGGATTCGTCCTTCATTTATTTCCCAAAACAGCCATGAAAAATAAAGCAAACAAAGCAAACAATAGAAAACATTTAAGTGATTCCTAAACTTTTAAGGTAACCCTTCTTTTAATCGAAAAATCCCCAGCAGAGTCACCAGTTCTGTAATACAGTGAACTGACTTTATATCGAAATGTCACGGATAGCATGAGTCGCCACCGACTTTTATTTTATCCAATTTAAAGAAAGGCTAAAAGAACAGAAAAAGACCTTTTAAAAAGATTTTGAGTTCGGGGGGTAATTTATACAAAGGGAAGGTGTAAGGCACCCTTTGCATCCATGGTTATCCATGGACTCTTAATTGCTGTTCTCGTTTGAAATAAATGTAGAAGAAGAGAATACGGACTTTAGCTCGTAAATGAGCGTAGCCATATTGAAAGTTTATGAAAAAAAAATGTAGAAAAAGATTTTTAAACCAGAGCAATGCAATTAAGGGAAAATTACCTGGTTAGATGAAAAATGTTCTTTAGCCTTTTAGGGTGAAAGGGTCTATCCTTGCCATAAGAGGGCAGGAAGTCTTTCGTTTGGATGTATACGGGTCATCGAATTATCGTTCTCCATAAGACTGTCCCATGCCATAGAGGGGCAGGTAGTCTAAGGGAAAGATCAGAATAGCCTTCTTCGTTAGGCAACCAGAGGATACCTCAGCACTTCGTAGGAAACTTTGAGGGACGAGGTCATATTTGGCGAACCGAAGGCAGTATCATTAGGGACTTATGACCTTTGAATGAACTGAGGGCAACATTTGCTGAGGTATCCTCGTATCCGAGGGACATGGCTATTCTGCAAAAAAACACAAGGCAACAAGGCAACAGGAAACAGGCAACAAGAGGGGTACCATAAAAGGTGCGTGGGTGCAACAATCACGTGATTAATTCATAAATTTATCTTATAATTAGTGATGCTAATTCAATTCAAGGCTTGCACTCCCTAAGATTACTAACCACGCAATAATATAAACAATATAATTAAAGCAATATGGGGAAGGGGAAAAAGAAACCAGCGGATCTGACTCAAGTAATAATTAAAGCAGAATAAATAACAAGGTTGAGATTTAGGGTTACCGACTACTGAGCTTTGGCGGTTGACTAACCCTGAAAATTGGAAAAGGAAAAACAAACAAACAAGGGGTGAGTGCATTATCAATTCGTTGGCAGATAACGTTAACCCTAATTTAATAAAAAATGGCAAAAGGAAATTAAAATAAATATGAAAAAGACATAGCTTTTGATTTGATCTGATATGGTTCGTAGTCGGAGGCAAAATCCTGTTGCTAACCCTGAAAAAGTTTGGCAAAGGCAAAGGCAGAAAAAAAAGGGTGAGTGTAGGCAGAATTCATTACATTTGAAGGCAAACCCTAACTCTAATTAAAAATAACAAATACTTAAATAAAAATTAAGTCGGGACTTAGCTTCGTAAAAGGCGTGGCGCGTTATCGGGAGAAACCCTATTGCTAACCCTGAAAACCTTGAAACAAACACACAAGAAATATTTTTTCAGTGTATGGCTAATTCTTGCAAATCTTAAATCGGGCGTAAATTAAATAAAATTAGATGATCGATTTAATTAATTATTGGTTTTTCAACCTAATTAATTAAATCGATGAAAATAAATTTTTAATCAAAACACAAAAAACATTCTCATAATTTTTCATTATTTTAAGAAATTATTTATGATTTTAAGAAATTATATGAATTAAATAAACAATTTTTAAAAAAATAATTAAATAAACAAATAAATAAATAATAATAATAATATAATTTTTATTTATGAGAAATAAAGTGATAAAAAAATCATTATTAATATATATATATATATATATATATATATATATATATATATATATATATATATATATATATATAACAAAAAATAAGAAAATATGTATTGTGTAATAAAATATAAAAAAAAATTGAAAATCTTATCTGTTTGATTATGTGTGGCAGCGGGCGTGGGTCCACCATACACCTGCAGGTCCAAGGCCCTTAGATCCAAATGGCAGACGATCAAATGGCTGAGAAGCAAAGGGCGCACAGTACGCAGGCACATGGAAAGCAGTGAATATATATGTTTTAAAAACAACAAACCGCGCGCGATTCGTCCAATGAGAGAACGCCACGCCATCATCTTCATCCTCAAGCAGCCTGCAAGTTTGGCTACGAATTTTCTACGAACGAAGAACCGTGGCTAGTGTACCTGCGAATTATGAAACGCTATACGTGCGATATAAATTTGGCGTGACCCCCTTATCATGATCGTCCAAGGCTCAGGATCATCATGGTACCTGCAATCGATCATAATTTTGCCTAACAAGAAAAGCCCTAATTTGGAGCTCAAAAACCCATCAATGGTGAAACTCTTATAACAGCACATAAACACAATTATCTTTCCAGAATTGATCAGAGCATTAACATAAACACGAATATGCCACTAAAATTTAGTTATGATGCATGAATTTATGAAATCAAACTTGAAAAAAAGTGGACAAACCGTGAGTTTTAGGGGTTCGTTCTTGATGATTCAGGACCTGGTAAAGATTGGTGTAGTTTCAGGGATGTCCAGGGAACGTGTTTGAATGATCAGAATTCCTTGAATTGGCTTGCAACTAGGGATTTGATCTTGAATTTTTCTTGAGATTTTAAGAACTCGGTTTGGGCATAAGAGGCAGCAAAAACGTGTAACCCTTGCATCTGGCATTGATCGATACTTATAATGAAGGGATTAGGGCAACAAAATTGAACCGGATCTTTTTGCATCATGAAATTTGATTGTGATTGGAAATTGAATTTTAAACTTTCTAATTATGGCTAAATATCAATCTTTTGTCTCATTCTCCAATTGCACGAATTTTATAATGAATATTGGATATTTGTGTGATTGATGATGATTGGAAATAAGAGCAAATGATATCTTTTATATTTTCTCTTAATTATTTGGTTTAAATTGTATTTTAAATGAATAAAAAATCCAATAAAATAGCAATAAAAATCAAATAATTTTGGAATCTCGTTTGGAGGCTCTTATAGACTTGGGGAACAAGATTGGGTCATAAAAAGTTGGGCTCCTTTGCAAAAATATTCATTTTGAACCTTTTCTTTTCACATTTTTCCCTCCAAAATGGTCCAACTTTGACAAGGCCTATCTCCCTCAATTTTTGTGGCATGGAGGAGTTTTAGGACGTTTTAGAAACCTTAAAGGATCCTCTAACCAGTGTCTTTGGTCTAATATCAAAATATTTTTCCATGCTCCTTTTGTGTTCCTTTGAAATAAATGACTTTTTGTTGACTTTTGAAAAGGACCTATAATGTTTTGGTCCATATCTCTCAAATGAAGCATTTTTAGACTTGGCTTGTGAGAGACAAAATTGTAGAGAGTTCAGTTTCCTTCAAAATGAGCTTTGGATGGAAAATTTATGATGTTCCATGTAGGAGTTACGGCTGGTCAAAATTCAGTTGACTTTCTCCTATGAAAACCCTAATTTAGAAACTTTTGGAATTGTTGATTTCTGATCTTTCCTTGACGAACCATGATCAATTCTTGATCAAATGGTGAATGTTACTTCAATATGAGGATTTTGACAAAAAATCAGGAGTTTTGACTGTACTTTGACCACAGTTTGACTTTTAGGTCAATTCAGTCGACTGTTGACTTTCTGAACAATTGAGTGATCAATCCTTTGAGTTGAGACCTAAAACTTGTCATGGAGGTAATGTAAGACATCATAGACCATATGAAAAGCCTTGGAGCCCTTGGTTCATTGATTTTCCTTTAGAACAACAAAACCCTAATTTCCGAGCCATGTTTAGGAAAGTGTGTCTTGGAGCTTTGTACCTTGATTTGAATTTTAACAAAAGAAATAGTATGGGAAAATTTTGGGTTATGACACCACTCTCAGTAAAAGTCGGTATGTTTTATCATCCCCAGTGAAAGGTGGTGCTTTAACCTCTCTGGTGCAAAATGTTTTCCCCAATGAAGTTTCTTTTCCCAGCAAAGTTTCTCCAACAAAGTCTTGTTTTCCCCAGTGGAATTCTTATTGCAAGACATTTGTTTTCCCCACTGGAGTTTCTTTTCCTCCCCAGTGGTGTCTTGTTTCATCATCATCATATGCATTCGTTAAACATTGCATTACATCTTAGGATAAAAAATTGTGTGTTTATATATTTAAGTCTCTTCAATCTCGTCAAAACGAATATTTACAATCATCGTATCTCCGGATCGAAGAAACTTAAATAGGGGCATCTGTCATACCCCAATTTTTGACCCTAAGATCATACATCATTCGCATATCAATCATCAATCAAGAAGTTTCTACTTAGAACTCTACTTGTGATGTTGTGCTCAATTCATCTGCAAAGGAATCATCGGGCACCCATGTTTTAGTTTGTATATATTGTTTTACTAACCAAAATACCAAAAATATTGCCTTGTGCTTTTGTATGTTTGTGTTTTGTAGGTACCAAGTCAAAATATCCATCAAAGGAACATTTTTCAACAATTTCACTGTGCAAATCGATTTGCATAAGGTGTAAATCGATTTACATAACTGTTTTTGCACCAGATTTGCTTCTACCATCAGTGCAAATCGATTTGCATAATGTGCAAATCGATTTGCCCCAGGTTTTTCCTTTTTTCAGCAATGTAAATATATTTGCATAAAGTGTAAATCGACTACACCAACGCGAATTTGGAAAAATGAAGGCAAATTTCAGTTTTGAAAGTGTTGACATCATTTGCAAGCATGGGAAGCATGACTTAGCTCTTGTATTTGATTACCTACATCATTTGATCATAAACCCTCATGTGATTGCATCAAGACCATTGGATCTCATTTTTGGCTCCAAATCCATTTCCCAAGCCTAATTCTATTTTCCAATCCTAACTCCAAACCACAAAAATTCCCAAGCCTAAGTCCTATAAATTGAGTCATTCCCCTCTTCATTTTTCAAGCTTTAATAGCCAAGAAAACTCTTGCTCTTTCTTTCCTCATCTCTTCCAAACCCCTCACTCAAAGCTCTTTTTCTTCCATATAAATTAGTGAGTCACGTCTTGAACCTCACTCATTTAGAGCTAAACCTCCATCCAAACATTACTTTCTTCATCAATTGTGAGAGATCAAGGCTTGTGGTTGTGTGTTCTTGAAGAAGATTCCAAGTTTATGAAAGATTTGGTAAAATTTTAGATCCATTCCATAATTCAAGATGTGATCCATTGCTGTTTATGTTTGATGCACCTTTGGTGCTACATTGTTGAGTTTTGCTTGCTTACTTGATGCATTTTCGTGTACAATTTCATCCAAGATCACAAAGTGTTTGGTTTTATGTTTAAACAAGTTTTCTTCTCTTGATTTGCTGCTTTTTTGAAAAACTGTGTTGTGCAAATCGATTTGCATCTGGTGCAAATCGATTTACATAACTGAAAATCTGCGCGGATTTGAAAACAGAGTTATGCAAATCGATTTACACTCTGTGCAAATTGATTTACATCTGAGCAAAATTTGTTTTTGCCTTTTTTTTGACTTGTTTTTGGTTCTAACTCATCATCTACTCCTTTCTTTTGATATTTTCTTTGATCCACAAGTTAGAGGCCTTATTTCTCTCTAATTTCAATGGACTTAGGGCATCGATAGGATGAAAATCCGAATCCGAAATATTAAGTGATTGAAATTATGGATGAAAGGAGCTTTAAATGTGGTTCCATCTTTTATTTCTTTTTCTTTTGATCGATGAAAGTCTTAATACCTTGAGAATTCTTATGGATTCTTGGTGAAGACTAGATCGTTACCTATTTTCTTTTCGTGCGGTATTGCTTTCGGAGAACGATCTACATATCGTTTTCTAGCATGTATTAGCACAAAGATTTTTGACCGGCCTCGTTGTAGGGTGACTTCTACATAAGTCACTTGGCGATCTGCTTAACATAGCGCAACATTTCGTGTCCCGAATAAAAAAAATCAAATATGGAAGAGAATTGTATGCGGTTGATTTAAGACTTATGGAAGTTTATCGTGTAGTTTCTATGATTTTATTAAGCTTCTGATAAATTTTCATTGAATTTAAATCCTAGAGCATCCTTCACTCACCATCGATCTTTATTACTAACTTTGATAACATACTTGACAAGTTTCAAGATGGTTATCTTTAACATCTAACAATTGACTTTAATTTCCGCATTTTATTATGTCGCTCTTTATTTTTCGCTTTATTGCTTTATTTTATCATTTCATCATGTTTATGTTTCCGCCATTTTCTCTTTGTCCTTTTGGACGTTTACATTCCGCTATTTTTTCTTTGTCCATTTGGACGTATGTTTATGTTTCCGCTATTTTCTTTTTTTCCACTTGGACCATACTTTACTTTTGTGCTAAAACATTAATCAACAAAAAAAAAAATCTAAAAAATGTTTAAGGCTCTTTTTCGGACTATCGGTTACTATCCCTAGCATTTTGGAGATTCAGACTTATGGACTTAGTACCTCTGGACCCTTATTCTGTTATTACTCTGTTGTTATTCTGTTTGTCTGGCATTGGATTGTTGTCTGTTTGTGTATGCTGGTATTTCCTTGAAAGTCCTTGATGGTTAATTCCAAGGCATTGATATAAGGATTTTACCCGAAAATAGCCGTTACTCGGCCTGATTTTCGTCAGAATTTTAATGTGCTTAATGCAAAGTGGTGCTTAAGATGATTAGTTCATCTGGATCCCCAAGTGGTAATGCGTTGGTTTAGTATTGATAAGTCCAAAGGATGGGAAATCTACCCTTTCTTTAAAATATCTTTTGCCCTTAGTGGCTTTTTCTTCAAAAGTTTAGACACGACTAATTGTTGAAACGAGTGGCGATACCCCCGCGAATTTGAAATTGATTGATATAATGAGATCTTTTCCGCGTGAGAGAGCTAGTGGCATACTCGTTATTTCTATCCGAGTTGGAGCCCTTCTTTCATTTGCGATGCAAAGAACTCATTTGTTCTCGTGCTCAAGATTAATGGATGAGTATTTCTCTCCAACGATGATAAAGTGTTTATTCGTTTTTTTAAACGTTTTCCCTTTTAAGCGGAACTACATTAGCCCCGACTTCTCCATTGCACCAAGGAGGTATGTAGGCACTGAAGGATAGAAAAACACTTAGAAAGGGGGGGATTGAATAAGTGTGACTTTAAATCTTGGACGATAAAAATAAATTGCACAATTATTTTTATCCTGGTTCGCTGTTAACGAAGCTACTCCAGTCCACCCCCGCAGAGATGATTTACCTCAACCTGAGGATTTAATCCACTAATCGCACGGATTACAATGGTTTTCCACTTAGTCCACGACTAAGTCTTCTAGAGTATCCTGATCACAACTTGATCACTCCAGGAACAACTGCTTAGACAACTTCTAAGACTTTTCTAGAGTCTACTGATCAACCTGATCACTCTAGTTACAAACTGCTCAGCCAACTGCTAAGACTTCCTAGAGTATACTGATCACACGATCACTCTAGTTCCTTACAACTTAATGTAATCTATTCAAGAGTTTACAAATGCTTCTTAAAAGCGATAATCACAACTGTGATATTTCTCTTAACGTTTAAGCTTAATCTCACTAAGATATTACAACAGCAATGTAGTGAGTTGATGAAGATTCTGAGCTTTGATTGAATAGCGTTTCAGCAAGTTTATTTTTGTTCAGAGTTGTTAAGAATTGGTAACCTTGCTTCTCATCAGAACTTCATATTTATAGGCGTTGAGAAGATGACCGTTGAGTGCATTTAATGCTTTGCGTGTTCCGTACAGCATTGCATTTAATGTTATACGCTTTTGTCAACTACCTCGAGCCTTGTTCACGCTGTGTCTACTGACGTTGCCTTTAGTAGGTTTAACGTTCCTTTTGTCAGTCAGCGTAGTCTGCCACCTGTACTTCCTTCTGATCTGATGTTTGTGAATACGACGTTTGAATATCATCAGAGTCAAAACAGCTTGGTGCATAGCATCTTCTGATCTTCTGATCTTGAAGTGCTTCTGTTGCGTGATACCATCTTCTGATCTTCAGTGCTTCTGATCTCATGTTCTTCTGATGCTTCCATAGACCCATGTTCTGATTCTGCTTCGACCATCTTCTGATGTCTTGCCAGACCATGTTCTGATGTTGCATGCTGAACCATTTGAGACACAACTTCTGAGCGCTGAATTATGCGTACTATATATATATATTTCCTGAAAGGGAAATTGCATTGGATTAGAGTACCATATTATCTTAAGCAAAATTCATATTATTGTTATCATCAAAACTAAGATAATTGATAAGAACAAATCTTGTTCTAACAATCTCCCCCTTTTTGATGATGACAAAAACATATATAAATGATATGAATTTGCGATCAGAAAGAGTAGACGGCAAAAGACAAATTACACAGCTATAGCATAAGCATATGAATATGTCTCCCCCTGAGATTAACAATCTCCCCCTGAGATAAATAATCTCCCCCTGAAATAAATACTCGAAGAACTTTGATAAAAGACTTCCCTGATTATTTCGGTAGAGACGATCATATAAGCTTCTGCCTTCAGAGAATTCATAGCTTCTGACTTCTGCTTCCATTGGACAGCTTCAGAACTTGAATTTCTTTAGATCCTTAGAACACTCACAGCTTCTGATTCCTGCTTCCATCGTGGACAGCTTCAGAACTTGAATTTCTTTGATCTTCAGAACATTCACATCTTCTGATTTCTGCTTCCCTCGGATAGCTTCAGAACTTTGAATGTCTACCAATCATCACTTCATGCTAGATTTGTATCAGAACATTGTTGAATGTACCAGAGCATCATCAGAGCATCTCTACATCCTGAAATGTTACAGAACAAAAACTAAACGACAAAAGTCAGCATGAACGAGTTAGAACATAAAATGTATGTTTGAACACATTATATGTATCAGAGCCATATAGGCTGAAATAATGTATCAGAGCCATAACATTATATGTATCAGAGCAAATAGAATTTTGTCAGAACAGGATAGACAATGATATTCAAATTCTATTATCAGTGCTTCTGATTCCTGAAGCTTGACAGCACTCAGCTTGCTTCAGTTTCCAAGAGCTTATTCCTTTTACAGAATAACGCTTCTTATGGTTTTGCTTCTAGTGTTTGCTTCTGAAGATTCACTTCACTTCTCTGTACCTGCAAAACACTTAAACCATGTAGAACTTGCAGTTCTTGTTAGAGAATGTGTGGGAGCCTCTTTACCCAGCAACTGATAGATTTAATCAAATCATTTATCATTTATCTTCTCCCCCTTTTTGTCATAACATCAAAAAGAATATTTAAAAAGATTCAGATGTATAAAACGACAAACAGAATCACTGGAATGTAAAACACAAAGAAACTTTTTCATTGATAATCAAAAAAGTTTACAAGACAGGAATGCAGGAAAACAGATGCAACAAGGAAAGGAAACTACAAAGACCAAAAGACTAAGATCCTAGCCTACGCAAAATCCGTGCCAGAACATCATGAATCCCGTCAGTGCTTGTAGCTTGCCTTGTCATGAAGGAACGAAACTCAGCATTGGCTGCTTCTTGCGCGTCCAAACGAGAAGCCAGCATAGCTTGATTCTGATGAAGAGTTTCCAAGGTCTCCATCAGAGCTGAGGTTTCACCAGAAGAAGAAGCACCAGTATTTCTGCCCAGAGGGACAGCAATCTCAGCAGGGTGATCTTCTGGAAGATCTTCAGCTTGTGCATATTCCATTTCTTCATCTGAGTCTGACTCAGAAGGAGCCTTGGCATATTCTGGTTCAGGCAGCTCAGAAGTTCCATCTTCCAATGCTTGAAGAATAGCTGCTAGGTTTGTTGGAGGAGTAGGACCAGCAACTTCAGCACGATAAACCACTACTGGAAAGACCATGAGAGGTGCTTTTTCAGAAGGGTTCATTCTGAACCAGTTGAACAGCCACTGAAAATCTCCAGTCAGCACAGGAAACCAGAGCACAGAAGACCGGGGTTTCCACACCACGATATCTCTGCAGAGATTTTCTTCTTCCAACTCATCTGCAGGTATCTTCTCTTCAAGAACTCTTCTGTTCCTGATGAGACAGTGGTGGCTGCTTTCACCCACTTCCAACTGACGACCACGAGGACCAGGAGCTTCAGACAAGATCCTTCTCTTAGTGTCAGTAGCCTTCACCAGAAAGTCCTGAAGAAAGGTATCCCAGAGGTTGCTCATAGCATACATATCCAGATGGTTAAGGTAGGCAGCACCCAGGATCTCCAACCAGCCGTTTACATCAGAATGTAAACGCTCCAGAGAGGATTGAGTAGAAGGGGTTGGAGGGATTATGGTGAATCTGAAGTCTGGACGAACAACACTATAGGGATTAGGTGTTCTGGTGGGAAAAGGGTGTGAGAGAGGTGAAGAAATATCGGATGGAAGGGTTGAAGGAGAGGAGATATCAGATGGTGAAGAAGGTGGTTCTGAGAGGATGAATGAGGAGGAAGAGGTGGTGGAGGTCTTTGAAGAGGGGGTTGATTGAGGGGAACCGTCAAGGGGTTGATACACTTTGAGAGGGTCATAGGAGATCCTAACTCTTTTAGGTTTGGTTTCTGGTTCAGCAGATGCCTTTCTCTTTTGTTTCCTATCATTGTCTTGATTTCCAGAGCTTGACGATGGATTCATGATGAATTTTCAGATATTGGAAACTGCTAGGGTTTATGATATGAAAAGAGAGAGAGAGACGAAAAAGAAACCGAATGCAGAGAGAGAGAAATATGAGAGGGAAAAGAAACGTTTGAAGAGTATAAAAAGAAAACTGAAAGAGAGTAAATGATGAAAAGCATTTAATGTTACGTGACTTGAGGAGAGATAATAATGACAAAAGACGTGATTTGCACAGTTACCTAAGTAGACGTCCCCTCAACTGCACGCACGCTTGTCCAGAAATAGTGAACACGTGTTTACCATCTGGATAGCCAGTTATAGCTGTCTTGCTTTTAAAGAGATTCTGAATCAACTTAGACAATAAAACGTTAGTAATAACTGAATCACAATTTCTAATTGATTTCAACCAGAACTTCTTATAAAAGTAATTTCATTTCAGAAGATACTTATATATAAGAGTATCTTATCTTCTCATTCTGGGCTTGTTTCTGAAGATTTATTTTGTCCCGATTATATTAAATCCATCTGGTTTAGGAACAAGATCCCAAACATCATTCCTTGTAAACTGATTCAGTTCTTCTTGCATAGCAATTATCCAGTCTGGATCTTCTAGAGCATGATCAACAGAAGTTGGCTCGATCAAAGATACAAGACCTAATTGACAGTCTGCATTGTTCCTAAGGAATGCTCTTGTTCTGATTGGATCATCCTTCTTTCCAAGAATGACATCTTCTGAATGACCAGAGATGAGTCTGGATGATCTTCTGACAGATGGTTCTTCAGAAATACTTAGATCCTCCAGAGAAGCTGATACTTGATCTTCAGATTCTTTGCTTCTGAGAAGCTCTGCTTCTGATGCGTTGCTTCTTGGCTCAACAACTTCTGATATATCAATATCATAACCTGCAAAATTATCAACCTGCTTTGGTTTTTCAGAACCAAGCTTATCATCAAACCTGATATTGATTGATTCTTCCACAATCAATGTTTCAGTATTGTATACTCTGTAGCCTTTTGAGCGTTCAGAATATCCAAGAAGGAAACATTTTTGAGCTTTGGAATCAAACTTACCAAGATGATCTTTAGTGTTCAGAATAAAGCATACACATCCAAAAGGATGGAAATATGAAATGTTGGGCTTTCTATTCTTCCACAATTCATAGGGAGTCTTATTTAGAATAGGTCTGATAGAGATTCTATTCTGAATATAGCATGCAGTGTTTATTGCTTCTGCCCAGAAATGCTTAGCCATATTGGTTTCATTGATCATGGTTCTGGCCATTTCTTGCAGAGTCCTATTCTTTCGTTCTACAACCCCATTTTGCTGTGGAGTTCTAGGACAAGAGAAATCATGGGCAATACCATTTTCTTTGAAGAACTCTTCAAAGGATCTGTTCTCAAATTCACCACCATGATCACTTCTGACCTTTATGATTTTACACTCTTTTTCAGATTGAATCTGAATGCAGAAATCAAAGAACACTGAATGAGTCTCATCCTTGTGTTTCAAGAATTTTACCCATGTCCAGCGACTATAATCATCTACGATGACTAATCCATATTTCTTTCCTCTGACAGATGCTGTTTTGACTGGTCCAAACAGATCAATGTGCAAGAGTTCTAATGGCCTTGAGGTAGAAACAACATTCTTAGACTTGAATGCAGGTTTGGAGAACTTGCCCTTCTGACATGCTTCACAAAGAGCATCTGATTTGAATTTCAGATTAGGGAGTCCTCTGACAAGATTCAGTTTGTTAATCTGAGAGATCTTTCTCAAACTAGCATGACCTAATCTCCTGTGCCAGACCCACTGCTCTTCAGAAACAGACATAAGACAAGTCACCTTCTGACTCATAAGATCTTGCAGATCTGTCTTATAAATGTTGTTCTTCCTCTTGCCTGTAAATAGGATTGAGCCATCCTTCTGATTTACAGCCTTGCAAGACTTTTGATTAAAGATTATATCATAACCATTGTCACTCAATTGACTGATAGATAAGAGGTTATGTGTTAATCCTTCTACAAGAAGTACATTAGAAATGGAAGGAGAGTTACCAGACTTTATAGTTCCAGAGCCAATTATCTTGCCCTTCTGATCTCCTCCAAACTTGACTTCTCCTCCTGACTTAAGCACCAGGTCTTGGAACATAGACCTTCTTCCTGTCATGTGTCGCGAGCATCCAGAGTCCAGGTACCATGACATGTTGTGCTTTGTCCTTCTTGCAGCCAAGGATATCTGCAATAGGAATAATCTTATCCTTAGGTACCCACATTTTCTTGGGTCCTTTCTTGTTAGATTTTCTCAAGTTCTGATTGAACTTGGGTTTGACATTATAAGCAATAGGAGGAACAGCATGATAATTTTTAATATGAGTTTCATGATATTTCCTAGGTTGTGTCACATGCTTTTTGGTGTGTGTTATGTGAAAGCTTTGAGCATGTGAAGTGTGCCTAATATCATGAGAGTGGCCATACTTGAACTGATCATACAATGGCTTGTATGTGATTTTCATTTCATCAACAGGTTCAAGTTTGTATGGGGTTTCACCCTCAAAACCAATGCCTACTCTTTTGTTTCCAGACACAGCATATATCATAGAAGCTAGCTGACTTCTGCCAATACTTCTAGATAAGAACTTCCTGAAACTTAAATCATATTCTTTCAGAATATGGTTTAGACTGGGAATGGATTTTTCTGAATCAGAAGGAGATCCAACATTATTGGATAATTTTAAAAGTTTTTCTTTTAATTCAGAATTCTCCAACTCAAGCTTCTTTGTTTCAAATTCAAATTGCTTTTTCAGCTTTTTGTATTTGAGACTAATCTGAGACTTGAGTTCCAGAAGTTCAGTTAGACCGGAAACTAACTCATCTCTAGTAAGTTCAGAAAATACCTCTTCAGAATCTGATTCTGATGTAGATTCTGATTCGTCATCTTCTGTCGCCATCAGCGCACAGTTGGCCTGCTCATCTTCAGAGTCTGACTCATCTTCTGACTCATCCCAGGTTGCCATAAGACTTTTCTTCTTATGAAACTTCTTCTTGGGATTTTCCTTCTGAAGATTTGGACATTCATTCTTGTAGTGTCCAGGCTCATTGCATTCATAGCACATGACTTTCTTCTTGTCAAATCTTCTATCATCAGAAGATTCTCCACGTTCAAATTTCTTTGAACTTCTGAAGCCTCTGAACTTCCTTTGCTTGGTCTTCCAGAGTTGATTTAGCCTTCTGGAGATCAGGGACAGTTCATCTTCTTCTTCAGATTCTGATTCTTCAGGATCTTCTTCTCTAGCCTGAAAAGCGTTAGTGCATTTCTTGATATTAGATTTTAATGCAATAGACTTACCTTTCTTTTGAGGCTCATTTGCATCCAGCTCAATTTCATGGCTTCTCAAGGCACTGATCAGCTCTTCCAGAGAAACTTCATTCAGATTCTTTGCAATCTTGAATGCAGTCACCATAGGACCCCATCTTCTGGGTAAGCTTCTGATGATCTTCTTCACATGATCAGCCTTGGTGTATCCTTTGTCAAGAACTCTCAATCCAGCAGTCAGAGTTTGAAATCTCGAAAACATCTTTTCAATGTCTTCATCATCCTCCATCTTGAAGGCTTCATACTTCTGGATTAAGGCAAGAGCTTTTGTCTCCTTGACTTGAGCATTTCCTTCATGAGTCATTTTCAAGGACTCATATATATCATAGGCCGTTTCCCTGTTAGATATCTTCTCATACTCAGCATGAGAGATAGCATTCAGCAAAACAGTTCTACATTTATGATGATTCCTGAAAAGCTTCTTCTGATCATCATTCATTTCTTGCCTTGACAGCTTTACGCCACTGGCATTTACTGGATGTTTGTAACCATCCATCAGAAGATCCCATAGATCACCATCTAGACCCAGAAAGTAACTTTCCAGTTTATCTTTCCAGTATTCAAAGTTTTCACCATCAAATACCGGCGGTCTAGTATAACCATTGTTACCGTTGTATTGCTCAGCAGAGCCAGATGTAGATGCAGGTGTAGGTGTAGATTTTTCACTTTCATCAACCATCTTTTACTGAAGCGTTTTTCTCTTCCTGAATCTTTTCTAAACACGGTTAAGTGCTTGCACCTTAGAACCGGCGCTCTGATGCCAATTGAAGGATAGAAAAACACTTAGAAAGGGGGGGATTGAATAAGTGTGACTTTAAATCTTGGACGATAAAAATAAATTGCACAATTATTTTTATCCTGGTTCGCTGTTAACGAAGCTACTCCAGTCCACCCCCGCAGAGATGATTTACCTCAACCTGAGGATTTAATCCACTAATCGCACGGATTACAATGGTTTTCCACTTAGTCCACGACTAAGTCTTCTAGAGTATCCTGATCACAACTTGATCACTCCAGGAACAACTGCTTAGACAACTTCTAAGACTTTTCTAGAGTCTACTGATCAACCTGATCACTCTAGTTACAAACTGCTCAGCCAACTGCTAAGACTTCCTAGAGTATACTGATCACACGATCACTCTAGTTCCTTACAACTTAATGTAATCTATTCAAGAGTTTACAAATGCTTCTTAAAAGCGATAATCACAACTGTGATATTTCTCTTAACGTTTAAGCTTAATCTCACTAAGATATTACAACAGCAATGTAGTGAGTTGATGAAGATTCTGAGCTTTGATTGAATAGCGTTTCAGCAAGTTTATTTTCGTTCAGAGTTGTTAAGAATTGGTAACCTTGCTTCTCATCAGAACTTCATATTTATAGGCGTTGAGAAGATGACCGTTGAGTGCATTTAATGCTTTGCGTGTTCCGTACAGCATTGCATTTAATGTTATACGCTTTTGTCAACTACCTCGAGCCTTGTTCACGCTGTGTCTACTGACGTTGCCTTTAGTAGCTTTAACGTTCCTTTTGTCAGTCAGCGTAGTCTGCCACCTGTACTTCCTTCTGATCTGATGTTTGTGAATACGACGTTTGAATATCATCAGAGTCAAAACAGCTTGGTGCATAGCATCTTCTGATCTTCTGATCTTGAAGTGCTTCTGTTGCGTGATACCATCTTCTGATCTTCAGTGCTTCTGATCTCATGTTCTTGTGATGCTTCCATAGACCCATGTTCTGATTCTGCTTCGACCATCTTCTGATGTCTTGCCAGACCATGTTCTGATGTTGCATGCTGAACCATTTGAGACACAACTTCTGAGCGCTGAATTATGCGTACTCTATATATATATTTCCTGAAAGGGAAATTGCATTGGATTAGAGTACCATATTATCTTAAGCAAAATTCATATTATTGTTATCATCAAAACTAAGATAATTGATAAGAACAAATCTTGTTCTAACAGGCACAAGGCTTAATGCTTTGCCGAGCTTATTTTAAAAATTAAACAAACCCTTTTTTTTAGCACACACGACACAGATTTTCAAAAAGGTTCCTGTGAAGTACCACAAATATGAGGGGTGCTTAAAACCTTCCCCTTGTATAATCAACACCCGTACCTAAGATCTCTTCTTTTTGTTTTAAAAACAAACTTTGGATTTTTTCGATCTTTTCCCTTTTCCTTTGGAAATATTAAAGCGCGGTGCCGACTTTCACTGAAATATTGAGTCGAGTCAATCCTATGGCTTCGATCTCAGATTTTTTCCCCGCTACACTACCCCTTCCAGACTGCACCCCTTCAGCTTTTTTTCTGTTCTTTCTTCTTTGTTGTTGTTTACTTTATTTTCTTAATTAGCTTTTGAATTATTTTTTAATCAACCCACCACTTAGAATTAGGTTTAATTAATCAACCAAATTAGGATTAGGTTTTTATTTAATTTACTCAATTTAATTAGATTTAGTTTTTACTAAAAAACCCATAAAACCCGTATGAAAGGTAGGAGTTGTCCATTAACCTTCTATTTACTAGTGATTTCTGAAAAACAACCGCTAGTCCTCCAAAGTGTTTAAACAATCTGGTTACTCGCAGGATCGACTAGATTGATCCTAGGTGTCATACCCCAAAATTTGCCCATACTATTTCTCTTATACAAATTTAAATCAATACACAAAGCTCCTAGACACATTCTCCTACACAAGGCTCTAAAACTAAGGTTTGGCTTATTCAAAGGAAAATCAGTGAATCAATGGCTCCAAGGCATCTCATATGGCTCAGTATATCTCACATCATCTCCATGACAAGTATCAAGTCTCATCTCAAAGGATTGGTCACTCAATTGTTCAAAAAGTCAACAGTCGACTAAGTTAACCTAGAAGTCAACTGTGGTCAAAGTAAAGTCAAAACTCCTGATTTTTTTGTCAAGATCCTCATATTGAAGTATCATTCACCATTTGATCAAGAATTGATCATGGTTCATCAAGGAAAGATCAAAAATCAACGAATCAAAAGGTTTCTAAATTAGGGTTTTTTATAGGAAAAGTCAACTGAACTTTGACCAGCCATAACTCTCACATGGAACATCAAAAATTTCCCAACCAAAGCTCATTTTGAAGGAAATTTGATTCTCTACAAATTTGTGTCTCACAAGCCAAGGCTAAAAATGCTTCATTTGGGAGATATGAGCCAAAACATTACAAGTCCTTCTAAAGGATCGCAAAAGAGTCATTTTTTCTCAAAGAATGGTACATGAACATGGTAAACTCAATTGAGATGAAACCAAAAGGAGGATTTAGGGAACATCTTGAGCTTTCTAAAATGATCAAGAACACCTTCATATGATAAAAATTGAAGGGGTTATGGCTTGCGCAAATTGGTCAATTTCGAGTGAGGTACATGAAGCAAATGAGGGCCAAAATTGATTTTGTTATTCTTTTGCAAATGGGCCTAATCTTTTATGACCCAAAATTGATCCTAATCTCATCCATAATCCAAGAGCCCTTTCCTTTATTTTTATTACTATTTATTTTATTACTATTTATTTTATTTTGAATTTAATTACTTAAAATTCAATCTTAAATAAATAGTAAAAAAGAGAGAAAGATGAAAAATTAGATTTTGAATTATTCTTCTCATCAAATAAATCAAAACCGTGGCAAATTTAGGGGGAAGAATAATTGGAGAAGATATAAGCCAAAAAAGGGATTTCTTAATGCAAATTGAATCATATATTCAATCAAAGATTTAACCTCTCAATCACTGATTTAGTCCAGATTTGTAAACCTAAAATCCAACCCTTATAAGTTCAAGGAACAATTCAGAAAAGGAGGGGATTTTTTGACAAGGGTTGGCTGCAAGAAAACTCTGTCAAAGTTAAAGAAAACCGTGACATTGAAGGAAGATGCAAATCGGATTTCAAGCTAATTCAGATCATACAAAGCCTCTCAACGTGTTCCTTGGTTCGTATTGATCGGTCCCAGCCATTCAAATGCTCTCGAAGACTCCCTGAAGCGCACAGGCTCGTAACCCCTCTTTCTTGCTCTTTTAAATTCTCGATTTCGCATACTATTGCATCTTCAACAATTTTTGATAATATATTTGCGATTATGATGATGTTTAAAAGTGATCTGGAAGGTTTAATTTGATTTTAAGCACAGGGACACGAATCCACCATGGCTAGGGTTCCAAGGTTCGATTTAGGGCTTTCGTCAATAAGCAAAATTGGGATGAATCAATGATGCTATCATGTTTAGAATTTAATTCCGGATCAAACCATATGTTTCTTTGGCATTTATATTTTGTATCGTGTGAGATTGAAAACTGCAGGTATTAGCTATGGCGTATTTTCGCAGCTGAGTGGTAGCGCATTTGTAGCAAAAGAAAAACAGCATCACGAAGAAGAAGACTGCAAGGCGCGCAGTCTGTTTTAAAAGTTCAAGGACGCATGTTTTGTATATATTATTTAACGTTTGCCTTATTGCCAGCGAATGACCTTTAGCGAAGTGGTTGAGAGGAGCGACTTAAGGCCTTCATACGCAAGGGCACGGGTTCAAACCCTGCCTCTTGCATATTGCTTTTTTTCAAATTTCCAAACTCTTGTTTCTCATAGATCCCGTACACCTGCACGCGCGGATGCTCACGATGCACCCTCGGTCATCACCACTAGATCCTGCCACTTTCAGATTGAACGAATGCCAAGCTGCAGGCATATCATATGGATCCCCAGGCAACCACACTGGATCATAAGCTGAGTTTCTCAATAATTGTTTTATTTTTTCTTTTATTTAATAATTGCGTTGTTATTTAAATAAATTTTCTTGTATATATTTCTTTCAACAAAAACTTATTTTGAATTTCTTTCTTCTTTACAAAATCATTAATAATATTTAATTATGTTATATTTATTATTTATTTTCTTTTATATTGTTTAATTTATTTATTTATTTTTAATATATTTTTTTAATTAAATTATTTATTTTGATATCTTGGATAAAATCATATTAATTTTATTTGACGCCCGAATCAGGGTTTGCAAGAACATTGCCCTACACTGAATATTTCTCTTATGCCTTTTCAGGGTTATCAACATGGTTTCCTCCGACTATGCGCCTCGACCCTTCACAAAGTTAAGTACCCTACTTGTTTTAAAAGTCTATTTTGTTTCCTTTTAAAATTAGGGTTTGTCTTGCCTTCATTCTTCTGCCTTTGCCATTTTTCAGGGTTACCTCCGAGGCTTCCCGCCAACCATATCAGATCAAATCAAGCTAAGTACTTTTGTTTATTTTATTATTTTAAATTCATTATATCCTTATTTTTAGGGTTAATTCCGTTTGCCTCTGAACCGATAATGCACTCACCCCTCTGTTTATTCTTCCTTTTCCAATTTTCAGGGTTCGTCGAATACCAAAGCTACGCGTATCGGTAACCCTAAACCCTAACTCTAATATTTTCTGTTTTAATTGTTTAATTATATCCCGCTGGTTTCAATTCCCCTCTCCTCCGCTGGTTACAATTTCCCTTCCCCATATTTGTTATGTTGCTGCGTGGTTAGTAATCCTAGGGAGTGCAAGCCTTGCTAACTGAATTAGCCTCACTAATTTACAAGATAATATAATTGAATATAATCACGTGATTGGTGCACACACGCACGCTTTTGGGTAACCCTCTCTGTTGCCTTGTTGCCTGTTGTCTGTTGCCTTGTGTTTTTGCAGAATAGTCAGTCCCTCGAATATGAGGATACCTCTGCCATGTTGCCTCGATTATGCAAAGGTCATAAGACCCTAATGATGTTGCCTTCGATACACCAATATGACCTCGACCCTCGAAAGTTGCCCACGAATAAGGCTGAGGTATCTTCTGGCTGCCTACGAAAAGGCTATTCTGATCCTTCCCCTTAGACTACCTGCCTCTCTATGGCATGGGTCAGTCTTATGGCGAACGATAATGCGATGACCCTTCAACCTCCAAATGAAAGGCTTCCTGCCCTCTTATGGCATGGATAGACCCTTTCACCCTGAAAGGCTAAAAGAACCTCTTCTACATTATTAAGGTAATTGCCCCTAATTGCTTTGCCTTGCTCTAAAATCTTTTTCATATTCTTTCTCATAAATCTTCAAAATGGCTACGCTCATTTACGAGCTAAAGTCCATATTCTTTTCTTCTACATTTCTAAAAACAAAGAGCAAAGCAATTAAGAGCCCATGGCAAACCATGGATGCAAAGGGTGCTTTACACCTTCCCTTTGCATAAATTACCCCCTGAACTTAGATTTCTTTAAAAAGGTTTTTTTCTGTTTCTTTTTGCCTTTCCGAATTTGTTTGGATAAAATAAAAGTCGGTGGCGAATCATGCTTAACCGCGACATTTCGATATAAAAGTCAGTTCACCGTATTACAGAACTGGCGACTCTGCTGGGGATTTTTCGATAAAAGAGAGGTTACTGTCGCGGGCGAAAAATCGTTGTCCTTTTTTCGGGATGAGACACCTGATGCCTTCTTTGGGCTCGAGTGCTCAAAAAAATGATTTTTCTTTTGTTTCGACCAAACTTTTTATTGTTTCCAAAATAGGAAAAGGAAAAAAGCTGCAATAACCTAAAAAGTGGGGGAGAGATCTTGGGTAAGAGGGTTGGTTATACGAAGGGAAGGTATTAGCACCCAACGTATCTATAGTTCTCTATAGGCTTTTTTTTGTGTTTGTTTCATTCTATGTTATGGTGGAGGTTCTTGTGAGAAAGAGGTGGGACCTAAGGTGTTTGTTTGATTATGCTCGCAAAGATCATCGCGATCCTCTGCATACATATCCCTTAGAGGGAATCAGAGCATCTGTAGCTCGGGGTCTACGGGTGCTAAGGTTTGAATGTTTTTTTGTTTTGTTTTGCTCGCCAAGGATACGACCTTGTGCCTACGTATTCTCAAAGGGATGTTGAGAAAGTCAGAGCAATCGTAGTTCTCACTTATGCTAGTGGAAGCAAAGGATAAGAGACAAATGTCATCTAAATGTTCGATGTATCTAATCTATATCATCACATACATCTGTTTGATTTTTGTTTGAAAATCTTTTCATTATAAGCCCTGGGCCATGCCACTTATGGTGCTTAGAATGATAAAGATGTTTTTGTTTGTTTAACCAGCCTTGTGGCAAAAAACTTTCAATGAAGTCAGCCTTGTGACAAAAAGTTTTGATTAATCAGCCAGCCTTGTGGCAAAAGTTTCAATGAAGTCAGCCTTGTGACAAAAACTTTGATTAACCAGCCAGTATGGTGGCAAAAAAGTTTGATTGATTAGCCAACCTTGTGGCAAAAAAGTTTGATTGATTGATTGTTTGTGATGATATAGAAGAGATACTCCTATCATAGAGATGATAAATGTCTAATCTCATAGGGTATTTGATTTTGGATATTGGGGATGCTTATAAGAAGCCCGTGGGTCCTTGTACGAAGCCCAAGAGGAGGCTATCCGAGGGTCCTTGCATTGTAAGCCCAAGAGGAGGCTATGGGAGGGACAATCCAGGGTCCTTGCATTGTAAGCCCAAGAGGAGGCTATGGGAGGGTCACTCGTTTGTACAAAGCCCAAGGGGAGGCATGGTATAGTTGGTTTGAGCTCTTAGAGCGATTTCACCGGGAAACCATACTCTATGTCCTAACCTAAACTAGGGAGATTCTTTGCACGAAGCCCAATAGGAGGCTATGGGGAACCTAGTGTTGTACTAAGTTGAACAAGCACACATATCACACATATGAACAAACATGAACAAGTATGAACAAACATGAACAGGTATGAACAATTATATATGACGAAGTGTGTGTATATAATGGAGTTTATGAAGGAAATATACCTGTAAGCATGATCCATTTGTATACACGGGGCTCGGGACTCATACTCGGGGAGAGGTCCCTTTGAGTTTATTCAAAGCTATGTAAACAGGTATTCACAAAAGGGCTTGGGACTTATACCTACATGGAGGCCCATGGTATATTTTTGGGAAGATTTAAAGAAACCTTCATTTTTGGTTTGTTATTCAAAGTTTAAAAAACGCATTGATTGAGATATGTACAAAAGGCGTACAATGAAATACCTAATTTCATGTACTGGAATGGGTATGTACAAAAGGGGCTTGGGACTTATACCTACATGGAGGCCCATGTTTTATTTACAAAACATGGTTGATTGTTTATTTACAGACGCGTCGTTTGTTGTTTTGAAAGCAGTTTGAAAAGTATTGTTTTGAAAGAGTTTTCTGTTCAAAGAAAAAATTGTATAAAAGGAAAAAAGGAGTGGGTCTTATACTCTCTAATATTTGAGAGGCCCCACATCATTTTGAAAATCAATTGATCAATTAAAAAGATTTAATCAATAGTTTCAAAAAGAAATGGTTTATCGTCTTTGAAAAGAATCGCGATCGCTTGTTTTAAATCGGTTTGAATTTTGAAAGGAGTCAAATTAATCAAGACAAACAAAAAGAATATCTTCAATTAACACTTAGATGATCAGGGTTTGCTCAAAAAATATTTACAAGTGATTAAGTTTGAAAATCAAATGAAAAATAATATTTAAAAATATTAAAAATACTTATAAATAAGTCATTTTAAACCTATTTAAAAATGTATCAAATAAATATTTTTTTGATGATTTTTTTGATATTCTTAAAATATATGTGTTAAACAAGAAGTGTGTAAAAAATGAATGAAAAATGAATTAATTTGATGTGTTAAATAATTAAATGAAGTTGTGTAAAAAATTGAAGGAAAATAGTGATAAAAAAAATGTTTTGGCCCCCATGAGTGTTGAACTCGCGCCCTCTCTCTCACAACTCAAAAACTTAACCAACCAGACCACGCGCGTGGTCTGTTAATCTCTTGCAATGAATTAAATATATTTTGAATCAAGTTCCTAAGTTCAGTTTCAAAATTTGGCGCCAAGAACACAACCCCCAAATTGAATTTGAAAATTCTGAAAACTGGATTGTTTTGATCAAGTGAATAGCCTAACTTGCTCGATTTTTCATAAGGAACACAATGGTATCATTTAATTGCATTTATTTTAACTCTAAGGCTATCAATTTTCTGATGAACACGAAGAACCCTAATTCTGAGTTTCAATCTGAAATCGTGTGTGTGCATGATAAGTTGCAATTGATTGAGGGTTAATGATCCATACATATGCAGAAACATGATGGTAAACCAGTTTTTCATTTATGATGCATGTATGATAGAGTTTGAAGTTCAAGAGAGCTTACCTTCTAAAACGGCCACCTGAGAATTGAATTTTGCAATAGGGGTGTTACAGAAGTTGCTTGATGATCTGGATAGCTTCAATGGACCTTATGGAAGGTGTCTGGATGCTTGGAATGAATTGAAAACCCCTGGAGCAGTTGGTGGTACCCGATCTGCAGTAGGAGCAAGTGAGAATCGAGCTTGATGATTCTGATGTTTCAGGTTGATGATGAGTGTTTGGATAGTTCATATGAAGTATATGGATGGTGTTTGAAGTGTTAGTTTGGACAGAAATGACCTGGAATTGATTTTGGCATGATAAGGCTTAGGTTATGCATATTTGAGAAGTGAGATGATGATTCTGAGATTTGAGGTGTTTTTGGGTGTATGAGTGATTCAAACACATCCCATATGATGTTTATGAGATGTTAGAATCATTACTTTGGCCAGAACTTCAAGGATTTAGAGGTTGAGATTTCTACCTCTTTGAAACTTAAGAAACTTGCAATTCAAGAAAGAAAGAGAAAACCTATAATTTGTGAGGTTTTGGTGTGATTTGCAATGAAGTAAGGACCTCTATTTATAGGCCAAAGAGTCTGGACTCAGAGCTTTGCAACTTGCTTCAAAGTTTGATGATTTGGCTTAAGGGATAGAAAGGAATCTTTCACATTTAATGCATATGGTTAAAAGTAACTAAACCATGGTTATTTCTCTAAGCTTCTTATCTCTTTCCATTATGATCTCAAACCAGAAATATCTTTCAATTATTGCCTCTATGTGTCATCAATTGGATCATTTGGTAGAATAGTGCATAACTTTGGTAAAAATGGCTTGTAATTTCATGCATAATGGTTACTAATGGCAAAATTCAAAACCATAGCTACACTCCATGTTTTTTCATGCTCTTGGACATTTTGGAAAGCTCATGTTGTGTACTTCAAAACCCTAGTTGGAAGTTTCTTCAAGACCTTTAAGGAAATGGGTGAAAAAGATCCATGAACTTTGAGAAAAATGAAGTTTCAAGTGAAATTTTCCAAAGATGCCATCTTTGAAGCTCCATATCTCTTAAATGGTTGATCTTATGGAAAAAATTTATATGTGACAAAGTTGTTCATTGGATCAAAATCTACAACTTTCATGTTGGAAGTTTTTTTCAGTTTGTAGGTGAAATTTTGAGAAATTCCCTTCCAAAGTTTGGAAAAAACCATTGAAAAACACTTAGAATTTTTCTAAGTATGGAAAGTCAAACTTTTGACTTTTTGATTCTTGATTGATTTTCTTGATTTTTCTTGATCAAATGACTTTATATATCATATATTGATAATTCAAAACTTCAAAAGTCATGGTTGACCAAAATTCCCAAAAGTCAAAGGTGTTCTTGTACAGTTGACTTTTTCAGACGAATCGCGTTTCTGGAGATTTCAAATGAAACAGGCTATCCTCACCAAATGAATGGTATGAATGGATCACATTGAAGCATTAGAGGTTATTGAGCCATGGTTTGAGTTGTGGCACCATGTCCTGATTAAAAAGTCAGTTATTCAGTGAATTAGGTAAAAAAAACCCTAATTGTCGACCAGATGGAATTGATGACTGTAGGTCTTGAATTGAGATGTAATTTCCATTGGATTTTGTCATAGGGATTATTTGAGGATGATTGAAACTTTTGATTGACTTCCTGGGGATTTTTAGGGATTCCCAAATGTGATCCCTGATTTTGGTCCCTGATAGTTCAAAACCCTAATCTGATGATTTGAAATTTCACTGTTGATCAATCCTTGTGTAGGAGATGTCCTGAGCCAATGGATTAGGTCAAAATGATGCACTTGGGGTCTTGAGGTCATGTCCCAAGTCATTAGGTCAAATCCTGAGCAGAAGTCAAGAGTATGCTGTCTTCAGGCAAAACCCTAATCTGGTTGATTCAAAGTCCCTGAGGTTGTTGAAATGAATCTCTGAGGACCAAATGTTGATTGTTGATGAAGATAATTCTTTTGAGATGAAGGGAGAACAAAGCCCTAATTGATTGTTACTTGTACTGATGAGTGATTTCCTGATTAAATCCTGCTGAGTCACAAGTAGCAAACACAAACTATACAATTTGTTAGAGATGCAAATGATGCACATGCTATGATATGAGGTGGTATCTTAGGTCAAAAATTGGGGTATGACAGATGCCCCTATTTAAGTTTCTTCAACCTGAGACATGAAGATTGAAAATCTTCGTTTTGATAGGGTGGAAGAGACTTAAATATCAGAAGACGCGAATTTTGGACCTAAGATACCAAAATTGCGAATGATGCAAGGATATCTTTACCGAGGGGATATCAATAACTGACTCCGCTGGGGAAAAGAGATCGGGAAGGATGTCTCAATCCATTTTAAGAAGAGAATCCGTTTTTCGGGAAAGCAAGTGTATGCTTCACCGGGGAATGATAGCTTTGTAAGAAAAGCTTACCTATCGACATTACCGACTATCAGCACAGGGATAGACTTGTTTAATAATGCGAAGGTGAAAGGTATGAAACTGTATTACCGACTATCAGCATGGTGATAGACTTGACAAGGTAAAAGAGTTTCAAAGGTTCGGTTAATATTACCGACTATCAGCATGGTGATAGACATGTTTAATAATATAACCAGAACAAAAAGTTACCGACTACCAGCCTCGTGATAGTGGTTCTGAAGACATGATCAATTATCAGCCAAGTGATAAAATGATTCTGGAGACTTTGCTAGGGGAATTACTGGATATTCAGCCTTGTGAACAGTAATAAGGCCCTGATTGTCAAATGGTCTTCATGATTGATTTCCTTGAGAGGAAAAATCTTTTGAAAGAGACATAAGCTGCTCGGATGATGAGGCTATTGCTTATGGTTCAATTTTTTTCTTGACTCTATTTGGAGAATCGGAATTTGAATTTTTGGTAAAGACAAAGTTCTAACCATGAATGAATTGGAAAGAAACAGTCAAACAAGACTTTGTACCCAATGAGGGATGAACTCAACTGGGATTTTCTCCTTTGTTCTGAGAGGAGAAACTAAAGCAACCTTCTTCCACGAGGAATGATCTCAGTGGGGAACTGGAGAAAGAAGATGTTCTTTTTGCTTTATGGGTGACAACCTACTGGAGAGATGACACGCCCATACTTGTTTCTTTTTTTTCTTTTCTTTTCTCTTTTTTTTGGGATAGATATATCCTAAACAAGTGATTTCGAAGCAAACATTGAAAAATGCAAGAATGCATAAATGATGCAAATATGTATGAATGATGAATGTCATGAATGTAGCATGCATGCTGACGAAATTGACAGACAATGAAGTATATACTGGAGAAGGACCGACGTCGCAATACAACCAGATACTTGGCAAATGTTCTTCAACACGGTGTAGATAACACAGGTGATGAATGGTGTTGCGTGCTTTAAACTTCTCTGGGGAAGATGAGCATCTTTTCTTATTGAGATGGAAGAACCTCTTCACTGGAGATGGAAAATCTTCGTCACTGGGGATAAAAGACCTTCTTTACTGGGGATAGAAGAGCTTTTCCTATCATAATCTTTGATTCATCCTATGGAGATAGCTGTTGATGTTCCTTCTGTTGTTCACAACTCAAAGGAAAGTTTCGCTTTTATTTTGAAAAAGAAAAGTGAAGTAAATTCATTTAAAACTTATTTTTTTCTTTTTTTTTCAAAAGTGAATAACACAATTAAAGCGTCATTTTGAAACTGAAAGAAATTAAAGATTGCAAACAAATGGGCACAAGGCTCAAATTTATTTAATAGGATGGTAATCAGCTAAAGGCGTGATTCCATAGAGTATTTACAAAAGTTGGAAATGGCAATTATGCGGAAAAGGCTACATTGAAAGCAATAACCACTATTCCCTTACAACTTTGAGTCCCAACTGTGCTTGTTGCTTCAGATTGGCGGTGATTTGATCGTAGATCCTTTGATGGAAAAGACGATTCAGGTGACGAAGTACAGACTGATGCAGTTACTTTGTCATGAATCCCTAATTTTTGCCTAGATTGCCCTTTCAGGTTTTCAATCTACCAGGATGAATTTTTTTCTGTTTATTGTCTCTAATTTTTGCCTGGACCGCCCTTTCGGGTTTTCAATCCACCGAGACGCTCATTTTTGCCTAAGTCGCCCTTTGCGGGTTTTCGACTTACCGAGCTGTTCTTTTGTATTTTTTAGACAAAGTATTTCTTGACTGCATCAGCATTCACAGGATGTGGGAGTTCATCACCATCCATGGTTGTAAGAATCATGGCGCCGCCAGAAAATGTTCTTTTGACAACATACGGGCCTTCGTAATTAGGAGACCATTTGCCCCTAGAATCTGGTTGAAAAGACAAGATCTTTTTAAGCACGAGGTCGCCTTCTCGAAATTCACGAGGTCGAACCTTTTTGTTGAAGGCTTGTTTCATCCTTGCTTGGTATAACTGTCCATGGCATAGAGCAGTCATACGTTTTTCTTCGATTAAGTCCAACTGATCGTATCTGTTTTGACACCATTCAGCCTCTGATAACTTAGTCTCCATGAGGACTCTCATTGATGGGATTTCAACTTCTACGGGGAGCACAGCTTCCATGCCGTATACTAGAGAAAAAGGGGTTGCCCCTGTTGAAGTACGCACTGAAGTACGGTACTCATGTAAAGCAAATGGCAGCATTTCGTGCCAGTCTTTGTAAGTGACGACCATTTTCTGGACAATCTTCTTAATGTTCTTGTTGGCGGCTTCGACGGCGCCATTCATTTTTGGTCTGTAAGGAGAAGAGTTATGATGCTCAATCTTGAATTCCTCACATAATTCTTTCATCATCTTGTTGTTCAAGTTCGAACCATTGTCAGTAATGATCTTGCTGGGAATACCATATCGGCAAATGATGTTATTCTTGATAAACCTCACAACCACTTGTCTTGTAACATTGGCGTAAGATGCTGCTTTGACCCATTTGGTGAAGTAATCAATAGCCACTAAGATGAAACGATGACCGTTTGAAGCTTTCGGTTCGATCATTCCAATCATGTCAATACCCCACATGGAGAAAGGCCATGGAGATGAGAGAACGTTGAGTAGAGTCGGTGGCACATGGATCTTATCTGCGTAGATCTGGCACTTGTGACATCTCTTCACGTGCTTACAACAGTCAGATTCCATTGTCAACCAATAGTATCCTACTCTTAACATCTTTTTGGACATTGCATGCCCATTTGAATGAGTTCCAAAGGACCCTTCATGTACTTCATGCATTAACATGTCTGCTTCGTGTCTGTCCACGCATCTGAGCAAAACCATGTCGAAGTTTCTTTTGTATAGCACATCTCCGTTCAGGAAGAAACTGCCAGAAAGTCTCCTTAGAGTTTTCTTATCTTTGTTTGATGCCCCAAGCGGGTACTCTTGAGTTTGAAGGAAGCGTTTGATGTCGTGAAACCACGGTTTATCATCGATGACTGCTTCAGTTGCAAACACATAGGCGGGCCTTTCAAGGCGCGTGATTCTGACTTTAGGCACATCATTCCAGTGACTGACTTTGAACATGGAAGATAGAGTAGCCAAGGCGTCTGCCATTCGATTCTGATCTCGAGGTATATGATGCAATTCAACCTTGTTGAAGAAAGTCAACAGACGTCTTGCATAATCTCTGTAGGGAATCAAGCCAGGGTGGTAAGTTTCCCATTTGTCTTTGATTTGGTTGATCACGAGGGCTGAATCTCCATATATGTCGAGGATCTTGATCCTTAAGTCAATGGCTTCTTCGAGACCCATGATACAAGCTTCATATTCTGCGATGTTGTTGGTGCAATCAAATAATAATCTGGCAGAGAACGGGATATGAGTACCCTTGGGAGTGATGATGATTGCCCCAATTCCATTGCCAAAAGCGTTTACTGCTCCATCAAAAATTAGGCCCCATCTTGATCCAGGATCAGGACCTTCTTCAGGTAATGGTTCGTCACAATCTTTCATTTTCAAGTACAAGACATCTTCATCAGGAAAGTCAAACTTGAGAGATTGATATTCATTAATTGGTTGATGCGCCAAGTGATCGGCGAGAATGCTTCCTTTGACCGCTTTTTGAGCATGGTATTCGATGTCATATTCGGATAACAGCATTTGCCATCGGGCAATCCTTCCCGTTAAGGCAGGCTTTTCAAAGACATACTTGATCGGATCCATTTTGGAGATTAACCAAGTAGTATTGTTGATCATGTATTGGCGGAGACGTTTTGAAGCCCAAGCCAAAGCACAACACGTTTTTTCGAGCATGGAGTAACGAGACTCACAGTCTGTGAATTTCTTACTGAGGTAATAGATGGCATGCTCCTTCTTACCAGTTTCATCTTGCTGTCCAAGCATACAACCCATGGATTCTTCTAACACAATAAGATACATGATTAATGGTCTTCCTTCAACTGGAGGAATCAATATTGGTGGTTCTAACAGGTACTCTTTGATACTGTCGAACGCTTTCTGGCAATCTTCAGTCCATACAACCCCTTGATCTTTTCGGAGAAGCTTGAAAATTGGCCCACAAGTAGCAGTCATTTGAGAGATGAATCTGGAGATATAGTTCAATCGTCCGAGAAACCCTCTTACTTGCTTTTCAGTTTTTGGTGCAGGCATCTCTTGAATAGCTCTGACTTTGTCGGGATCTACTTCAATACCTCTTTGGCTGACAATGAAACCCAAGAGTTTTCCAGATCTAACCCCAAAAGTACATTTGTTAGGATTCAAGCGAAGCTGATATTTCCTTAGTCGTTGAAACAACTTCAAAAGGTATTCAATGTGTTCTTCTTCTGTGCTGGACTTGGCTATCATGTCGTCCACATAAACTTCAATTTCTTTATGCATCATGTCATGGAAGAGAGTAGTCATTGCCCTTTGGTAAGTTGCACCTGCATTCTTTAATCCAAACGGCATCACTTTGTAGCAAAAGGTACCCCATGGGGTGATGAAAGATGTCTTCTCCATGTCTTCAGGAGCCATCTTGATCTGATTATAACCGGAGAACCCATCCATGAAGGAAAAGACGTTGAACTTAGCGGTGTTATCGACCAACATGTCGATATGTGGTAATGGAAAGTCATCTTTTGGACTGGCCTTGTTCAAGTCACGGTAGTCAACACACATTCTGACTTTGCCATCTTTCTTCGGAACTGGCACTATGTTGGCCAACCATTGAGGATACTCGGAGGTGACAAGAAAACCTGCGTCGAGTTGCTTTTGAACTTCCACTTTGATCTTGTTAGCCATGTCAGGGTGAGTCCTTCGCAATTTCTGCTTAACTGGCGGACATTCTGGCTTTAATGGCAAGTAATGCTGAACAATATTGGTATCCAACCCAGGCATGTCTTGGTAGGACCAGGCAAACACGTCAACATATTCTTTGAGAAGGTCTGTCAACTTACTCTTGATATCAGCATCAAGCAGCGATCCAATGGTCACTTCTTTTTTGTCTTCTTCAGAACCCAAGTTAATCTTTTCTAAAGGCTCTTTGTGAGGCAGAATGGCTCTTTCCTCGTGCTTAAGTAATCGAGAGATCTCGTCCGGGATCTCCTCTTCTTCCTCTTCTTCGGCTTCGAACACAGGAAACTCAAAGTTGGGAGAGGGCATAGGGTTATTGCATTCAATGGGTTTATCAATAGTAAATCTGCACATGTGATTTATATTTATTTCAGAACATTTATGAATGCAAGAGTGTATGCAGATTTTTTTTGAAAAAGTTTTTTTTTTAATTTTTTATTTTTTTATTTTGGTTTTTTAGGATTACCATTTCCAGAAAAAGCAAAAATAAAACACATAGTGTAGGGAATTCAAAATGACACTTTATTTATGATTCATTTTTGAAACAAAGCCCTAAACACAAACTCATTTGTCTTGGGCAGGACAAAGAGGGAAACTTTTAAAACAAAGCCCTATACACAAAGTTATTCGGGCGGAACATTTAAAAGCAAAGCCCTATAAAACATCTCTCTGCTTTGGGCAAGGCAGGAGGTCAAAATAACAGCGAGGTGATTACTTTGAGCGGCGAACAACATTCGGAACGTCGACAGCCTTCCAGTAGCAACGAACTCCTCTGTGTATTATGTATTCAGGAAAATTTCCCCCGGAATTATCTTCAGTATTGACCGCTGGTCGAGCAGGATTTGAAGGTCCTGGTTTGTCAACCTTGTTCTTTGTAGAGTTGAAACGGTCTTCTTCTATTTCTTGAAGAGCATAAGATGAGTCACAATCTTCAGAATTTTCAGGATGTAATTCCCAGTCTTCAGGATGAAGAGACTCAATGTCAGCGACACTTTCCGAGTCAGTTGCGGGACCATCTTCCCCTTCATCTTCAAAAATGGCATTTATGTGATAATAACCATCTTCAGGATTATGAACCTTGGCAGATGCATTGAAGCTGAAATCTTCAGTAATTTCAGGCTGCTGAGAAAATTGACAGGGCTGATAAGCCTCTTCTGGTTGACTGTTATATTCAAAGGAATCTCCCCATCCAGTTGGTTGGATATCTTCAATCGCAATCTTTGAACTTTCAGGTGCAGTGTATTTCACCATGTAATCAAATTTTCCACTTGGTTGTCCCAAGGTGTCCCAAACCTCTGCAGGAATAGGCGGAATTTCTTTAGCACTTGTTTTCTCTGAAGGAGGATATGGTTCTTCCTGAGATATGTATCCCGAGTCATTGAGATAACATTTCCATTCTTCTTCAGTATCGGAGAGACCTTCTTCGATGCATTCTTCGATAAGGACATTAACCTCTTGAGGAATTGGGTTAAGGAACCCTCCACTATGGAACGTTTCTTTGATCGGACGAAGGGTTTCATCCTTCTTGGTGCAGTTTGAGAATGTTGGTGAACATCCGAGACCTGCTCTAGTTTCATTCTTGGTAGGGATCACAACTTGCCCCCAGCCAGTGGTAGTTCCCTCTTTCACTACTTTCACTGCCTCTTTGTAAGAAGAGATTGATGCTTTCTTTTTGGAAGATTCGTCTTCTAAAGAGAGACCTTGGAACTGGGTTCCTTCCACATCATCAGCACTTATGAAAGAGAAATTGGATAAATGACTCACCATCAAGGCTTGTTCTCCACTTATTGTTACCAATTTTCCATTTGTTACAAATTTTAACTTTTGATGGAGCGTAGAAGTTACCGCCCCTGCTTCGTGGATCCATGGTCGTCCTAACAGACAGCTATAAGCAGCTTGAATGTCCATGACCTGGAAGGTGATTTGAAATGTATGTGGGCCAATTGTCATGGGAAGGTTGACTTCGCCAATAACAGATTTTCGCGAACCATCAAATGCTTTGACTACTACACCACTGAATTTCATAGGCATTCCTTGGTAAGACAAGCGAGCGAGAGTCGTCTTTGGCATAACATTCAAGGAAGATCCGGTGTCTACCAACACATTGGACAAAGAGTCTGACTGACAGTTCATAGAAATGTGCAAAGCAAGATTGTGATTTTTACCCTCCTCGGGGAGTTCTTCATCACAGAAGCTTAAATTGTTGCAAGCAGTTATGTTGGCTATTATCCCATCAAAGTGATCAACAGTCACATCATGATCTACAAAAGTCTGATCCAAAACTCTCATCAGGGCTTCCCTGTGGGCTTCTGAATTCAACAGCAATGAAAGTATTGAGATTTTTGAAGGAGTCTGCATAAGCTGATCCACAATCTTGTATTCACTTCTTTTGATAAGCTTCAAAATTTCGTCAAAGTCAGGATCGACATTGGTTCCACTGGACTGACCAACATCAGTGCTTGTATTACTGACAGGAGTTTCCACAGGATTCCCCACTGGTGTATTGACAGGATTTTGCCTGGTTGCAGGGGCAACAGGTTGCTTTGAAGCTAGTGGAGTATACACACGTCCACTTCTTGTTACTCGACTCACATCAGCGATGTTCACGACAGATGAAAGAGTAGGTAAAGGAACTTCTTGTCCATCCTTTATCATGGTTGCATTGTAGTTGTATGGAACTGCCTTGTCAGAGTCATAAGGAACAGGTCCAGGTAGACAAATGATCAAAGGAGCAATAGGAACCTTTGGCTTGTTATAGGTAACTTCTATGCGCTCGGGCATGTTGAAATGAGGAACGATGACGTTAACTGTAGGCATTTCCGAGTTGATATCTGAGACTAAAAGCTCATGCGGATAACATCCTATCATGTTAACTTCATTTTCATTCCTATTTCTGTAGATCTGAAGAGTACCATTATCCAACAGAACTTGGAGATCTCTTCTCACAATCGAACATCCATGAGGATCTACACAACATATGCTACAAGAACCGTATTGATGCTGGCGAAAACTCGGCCCTCGACAGAGAGTGGCGTGCATTTGTACCAAATCGGCTCTTGAGTAATTGATATTATAGACTCGGTATGGACCAGGACATCCATACACCATGTTTACAACATGCCCTCCATGATTGGGCAGCGGATTTGCTTGCACATTTGGATTCAAATTCATGAATGAGAGGAGATTAGATCTAACCAACCTCTGAACTTCATATTTCAAAGCTATGCAATGCTCAAGATCATGGCCAGGTGCTCCTTGATGATAAGGGCATGATACCTCAGCTTTGTACCACCATGGAAGTTTCTCAGGTACTGGTGGTGGTGCTTTAGTTTGAACAAGACCTCTTTCAATCAAAGCAGGGTACAACTCTGTGTAGGTCATTGGAATTGGATCAAACTGTGGAGCTCTTTGCACACGATTCTGATTATTGTTAAACTGCTGAGCCTGTTGTCGAGGCTGTTGTTGTTGAAACTGCGGGGTAAATCCCGAATTTGGTGCTGTATTAACGACTGGCGCAATAGCAGCAATCTGTTGTCGACGATTGACGTTTCCTCTTGGCTTCCCTTGGGACACCATGTCAACACTTTGTTCTTTCTTCTTTGGGAAACCACTTCCGAACTTTTTGGTTCCACTCGAAGATCCACCTTCTTTAGTCAGACGTCCGGTTCGGACTCCTTCTTCTAGACGCATCCCCATGTTTACCATTTCGGTGAAATCACTTGGAGCACTAGCAATCATGCGTTCATAATAAAACGGACTGAGAGTATTCAAGAAGATCTTTGTCATCTCTTTCTCTTTTAACGGTGGATTAATCTGAGCAGCAGTTTCTCTCCATCGTTGGGCATACTCTTTGAAAGCCTCATGGTCTTTCTGAGCCATGGATCGGAGCTGATCTCTGTCTGGAGCCATATCCGAGTTATACTTGTATTGTCGGACAAAGGCCTCACCTAGGTCATTGAATGTTCGAATATTAGTGCTATCCAAGCCTGTGTACCACTTCAGTGCGGCACCAGTCAAACTGTCTTGAAAGTAATGGATAAGCAACTGATGATTATCTGCATAAGTAGACATCTTTCTGGCATACATCACGAGATGACTTTGTGGACAAGAACTACCTTTGTACTTCTCAAAGTCTGGGACCTTGAATTTAGCAGGTATTTGTACACTGGGAACCAAACATAGCTCCTGGGCATTCTTTCCAAATAAATCTTTCCCACGAATAGCCTTGACTTCCAATTGAATCTTGTTGAACTGTTCTTGGAGATCTTCCACAAGATTACGCGGATTTGTGCTATCACCTTGATCATGATAAATCTCATTGCCATCATAAGGAACAGTGTGAACCGTAGGGGTCGGAACTGTCATAGTGGGTTGAGAAAGTGCCATAGTGATTTGGGAAAAAGTTACCCCTGAATGTGGAATAAACGCCGAACCTTGTGCAGCAGGCGCTTCAGTTGTGGTTGTTTGAACCCCAGAGAAATTATGGCGGAAACCTGCACCAAAGCTGAAAGGCGGGCCCCAACCTTCTGGCATAGAGAAAGATGGAATACCGAATGCAACTGTAGAAACTGGAGTAGTGACTTCAGATGTTACCGCTGCTTGACTGTTAGGTGGCGGCTGCTGATTCTGTGCGGCCATTAAAGAGTCAACCAGAGTAGTGAGACTTTCCAACTTTCTGAAGGGTGGTCACCGTACCACGGAGCTCAATATTCTCTTGTTCAGAGTGTTCCATTACTCTTCTTCTGCTTGAACGAGTATTGTATCTGTGATCTGATTGCGAGCGTGGTCGAGAAACTTTGAGACGCGACAGCTTGACGATCTAATGGAGAAAGATCCAAAAGATAAGACTCTATACAACAGACTCGATATGCAGAATGATGTATGCAAAAAGAAATTTATGATTTTTTCAATTATTTTAGAGATTATTTCCTTGCAAACATTGAAACACAAACAAATCTTTTATTCATTCATTTTTTTTTATTATTATTGCAATAATGGGAAATGTTACAACATTGGAGCGTAGCTCCTTACAAAAGCAAATGATAAAAAAAAGCTAAACAAATCCTAAGCATCTTCATCAGACGAAGAACCAAATGCATTGTGCAGCTTGAGCTTCATGATTTCTTTCCCATAGTAAGCTTTCAATTCGGCCTTTTCAGCCCTCAGTTTGTCAACAACATTCTTCCAATTGTCAGGCATCGGAGCGTTGCTTGTCGAGGCTTCAAGATTCTTCTTGCTTTCTTTGATGTATCTTCTGATTGCAGCATCTTTCTGACGAATCTTCTCATCTTTACTCATGAGCCAACCATCTTGATAATAGAGAGTTTCTTCGTGATCTTTCACTCTTTTCTTCAACTTTCTATTTTCCTCATCAGTCTTACGAAACTTTTCTTCCCAAGCGTCTTTTTCTAACCTCATCTTGGCTAAAATCTCTTGGTATTCTTCCGTAGTGTCAATGGGAATGTTGGGTAGTTGAGACACCACAGGGAACATGGGTTTTTCATAATCATAAGGCATTTGAAACTCCTTTGCTCTTTTCTTCACCCAGCAGGTATAGGCGTTTGTAGCAATGCAGTTTCTTTCCCCACCTTTTTCTTTTCTTCGGACGTCGTACCAAGCTCTTACCATTCTTGTCTTCAACCTTTGAGGATCCTCCCCTTCTCGGTAAAAGTAGCATTCCACTGCGAGACCAATTGGTTTAACTGAATTTGCATACCCGAGTTGTCGTCGGGCTAGGACCGGATTATAGTTAATTCCTCCTTGTGTGCCAATGAGAGGTACGTTGGCGAACTCTCCACAACTATCAATGGTTTCTGTACCACAGCGAGCCAAGGTATACCAATGAATATCATTATTAGTAAGAGACATAAGTCTTCGAGGCCAACGTAAACCTTCTCGGTTTTCCGTGAAAATAGGAGACTTAGGTAAGTGTGAAACAATCCATTTGTACAAAAGAGGTGCACAACATACAATGATTCCACCGCCTTGGCGATTCCTATGATGGATAGAGAAATACGTGTCACCAAGCAAAGTCGGAACGGGATTTCCAATCAGAAAGATCTTTATGGCGTTGATATCAACAAAGTCGTTGACGTTGGGAAACAGAACAAACCCATTGATGAGCAAGGCTAGTACAGCTTCAAAAGCTATCATGCTACCAGTGTCAATGAAATCAAAGGCTTTCTTTATTAGAAACTGCGAAGTCAAACCCGGAAAGTTTCCTTTGGTAGTCCAATTACTTTCTATTTCAGATTTCTTCAAGTGGATACTTGCTGCAATGACTGGTGACTTAGGAATGGCTTCCAAACCATTGAAAGGTATTTTGTCAGACACAGGAATACCCAAAAGATCGGCGTATTCTTCCAAGGTTGGTACCAACTGATAGTCTGGAAAGGTGAAACACCGGTAGACGGGATCATAGAACTGAACCAGAGTTTTGAGAAGTCCTTCATCAACATGAGTATTCAAGATAGGCAAAAGCTTTCCATGGCTTTTCCTAAAATCAGAAGGATCTTGTACAGAAGATGCTAACTCTTTCAGTCTTTCCACATTAGGCATTTTGAAATCGTACTTTTTGGTATGCCTTTTTACCCACTCCATAACTTAATCCTATAATGTTTGCAAAGAAAATTCTCTAAAATTTTTTTGGAAAAATCATGTTTTTATGGAAAAAGATGGATTTTTTTTGAATGTATGAATGCATGGATGCGTGGATGCCACATATTCAAACATGGTAAAGCAAACATGGTAGTTCAAACATGGTAACACAAACATGGTACTACAAACATGGTAATTCAAACATAGCTCTACAAACATGGTAACACAAACACGGTACACACAAGTTCAACGGTCCAGCGTCACGAGCATGAGGTCAGAGAACCAGACATGGGATAGTACTAGGGTTTATCACCTGCAAAACATGTTCTACTGATACGTCAGAGTCTACATTTTTCTTTCGGATATTACCGGCTTGCACAACTGAACTTGTGAGCTAGAAATATTCTCAAGAAAAACTCGTCTGAGTGTGGTTCTCCGCATGACAACTATCCAAGTCTTCACCTGGATCGTTTCTGCACCACGTCCTAATAAGGCCAGGATGGGTTGGGGTTCTACAGCCAACTCAGCTTCTACAGTTCAATGAAAGCAATAATGTCTTCGCAACGGAACTTGCTAAACATATACTACAAACAAGGAACCTCCACTGAGCGGAAGGATTCTCATGCTGACTTTTTAAGGACTGACTCCTTGTATGCCATACATGACTATACCCTCCACCTAATTCTTATGTGTTCTTAATCCGGGTTAGGATTTGTCCATAATGTATCACTTGTAACAGAACCACAGATGTAGCAGAATCATAGAACCAAACATGTAACAAAAATGAAATAACAAACACAAAAATTAAAATTAACCCTTTCTTTGGAAACAATAAAAAGATGTGTCCCCAGTGAAGTCGCCATTTTTCTGTCGCGGGCGAAAAATCGTTGTCCTTTTTTCGGGATGAGACACCTGATGCCTTCTTTGGGCTCGAGTGCTCAAAAAAATGATTTTTCTTTTGTTTCGACCAAACTTTTTATTGTTTCCAAAATAGGAAAAGGAAAAAAGCTGCAATAACCTAAAAAGTGGGGGAGAGATCTTGGGTAAGAGGGTTGGTTATACGAAGGGAAGGTATTAGCACCCAACGTATCTATAGTTCTCTATAGGCTTTTTTTTTGTGTTTGTTTCATTCTATGTTATGGTGGAGGTTCTTGTGAGAAAGAGGTGGGACCTAAGGTGTTTGTTTGATTATGCTCGCAAAGATCATCGCGATCCTCTGCATACATATCCCTTAGAGGGAATCAGAGCATCTGTAGCTCGGGGTCTACGGGTGCTAAGGTTTGAATGTTTTTTTGTTTTGTTTTGCTCGCCAAGGATACGACCTTGTGCCTACGTATTCTCAAAGGGATGTTGAGAAAGTCAGAGCAATCGTAGTTCCCACTTATGCTAGTGGAAGCAAAGGATAAGAGACAAATGTCATCTAAATGTTCGATGTATCTAATCTATATCATCACATACATCTGTTTGATTTTTGTTTGAAAATCTTTTCATTATAAGCCCTGGGCCATGCCACTTATGGTGCTTAGAATGATAAAGATGTTTTTGTTTGTTTAACCAGCCTTGTGGAAAAAAACTTTCAATGAAGTCAGCCTTGTGACAAAAAGTTTTGATTAATCAGCCAGCCTTGTGGCAAAAGTTTCAATGAAGTCAGCCTTGTGACAAAAACTTTGATTAACCAGCCAGTATGGTGGCAAAAAAGTTTGATTGATTAGCCAGCCTTGTGGCAAAAAAGTTTGATTGATTGATTGTTTGTGATGATATAGAAGAGATACTCCTATCATAGAGATGATAAATGTCTAATCTCCTAGGGTATTTGATTTTGGATATTGGGGATGCTTATAAGAAGCCCGTGGGTCCTTGTACGAAGCCCAAGAGGAGGCTATCCGAGGGTCCTTGCATTGTAAGCCCAAGAGGAGGCTATGGGAGGGACAATCCAGGGTCCTTGCATTGTAAGCCCAAGAGGAGGCTATGGGAGGGTCACTCGTTTGTACAAAGCCCAAGGGGAGGCATGGTATAGTTGGTTTGAGCTCTTAGAGCGATTTCACCGGGAAACCATACTCTATGTCCTAACCTAAACTAGGGAGATTCTTTGCACGAAGCCCAATAGGAGGCTATGGGGAACCTAGTGTTGTACTAAGTTGAACAAGCACACATATCACACATATGAACAAACATGAACAAGTATGAACAAACATGAACAGGTATGAACAATTATATATGACGAAGTGTGTGTATATAATGGAGTTTATGAAGGAAATATACCTGTAAGCATGATCCATTTGTATACACGGGGCTCGGGACTCATACTCGGGGAGAGGTCCCTTTGAGTTTATTCAAAGCTATGTAAACAGGTATTCACAAAAGGGCTTGGGACTTATACCTACATGGAGGCCCATAGTATATTTTTGGGAAGATTTAAAGAAACCTTCATTTTTGGTTTGTTATTCAAAGTTTAAAAAACGCATTGATTGAGATATGTACAAAAGGCGTACAATGAAATACCTAATTTCATGTACTGGAATGGGTATGTACAAAAGGGGCTTGGGACTTATAACTACATGGAGGCCCATGTTTTATTTACAAAACATGGTTGATTGTTTATTTACAGACGCGTCGTTTGTTGTTTTGAAAGCAGTTTGAAAAGTATTGTTTTGAAAGAGTTTTCTGTTCAAAGAAAAAATTGTATAAAAGGAAAAAAGGAGTGGGTCTTATACTCTCTAATATTTGAGAGGCCCCACATCATTTTGAAAATCAATTGATCAATTAAAAAGATTTAATCAATAGTTTCAAAAAGAAATGGTTTATCGTCTTTGAAAAGAATCGCGATCGCTTGTTTTAAATCGGTTTGAATTTTGAAAGGAGTCAAATTAATCAAGACAAACAAAAAGAATATCTTCAATTAACACTTAGATGATCAGGGTTTGCTCAAAAAATATTTACAAGTGATTAAGTTTGAAAATCAAATGAAAAATAATATTTAAAAATATTAAAAATACTTATAAATAAGTCATTTTAAACCTATTTAAAAATGTATCAAATAAATATTTTTTTGATGATTTTTTTGATATTCTTAAAATATATGTGTTAAACAAGAAGTGTGTAAAAAATGAATGAAAAATGAATTAATTTGATGTGTTAAATAATTAAATGAAGTTGTGTAAAAAATTGAAGGAAAATAGTGATAAAAAAAATGTTTTGGCCCCCATGAGTGTTGAACTCGCGCCCTCTCTCTCACAACTCAAAAACTTAACCAACCAGACCACGCGCGTGGTCTGTTAATCTCTTGCAATGAATTAAATATATTTTGAATCAAGTTCCTAAGTTCAGTTTTAAAATTTGGCGCCAAGAACACAACCCCCAAATTGAATTTGAAAATTCTGAAAACTGGATTGTTTTGATCAAGTGAATAGCCTAACTTGCTCGATTTTTCATAAGGAACACAATGGTATCATTTAATTGCATTTATTTTAACTCTAAGGCTATCAATTTTCTGATGAACACGAAGAACCCTAATTCTGAGTTTCAATCTGAAATCGTGTGTGTGCATGATAAGTTGCAATTGATTGAGGGTTAATGATCCATACATATGCAGAAACATGATGGTAAACCAGTTTTTCATTTATGATGCATGTATGATAGAGTTTGAAGTTCAAGAGAGCTTACCTTCTAAAACGGCCACCTGAGAATTGAATTTTGCAATAGGGGTGTTACAGAAGTTGCTTGATGATCTGGATAGCTTCAATGGACCTTATGGAAGGTGTCTGGATGCTTGGAATGAATTGAAAACCCCTGGAGCAGTTGGTGGTACCCGATCTGCAGTAGGAGCAAGTGAGAATCGAGCTTGATGATTCTGATGTTTCAGGTTGATGATGAGTGTTTGGATAGTTCATATGAAGTATATGGATGGTGTTTGAAGTGTTAGTTTGGACAGAAATGACCTGGAATTGATTTTGGCATGATAAGGCTTAGGTTATGCATATTTGAGAAGTGAGATGATGATTCTGAGATTTGAGGTGTTTTTGGGTGTATGAGTGATTCAAACACATCCCATATGATGTTTATGAGATGTTAGAATCATTACTTTGGCCAGAACTTCAAGGATTTAGAGGTTGAGATTTCTACCTCTTTGAAACTTAAGAAACTTGCAATTCAAGAAAGAAAGAGAAAACCTATAATTTGTGAGGTTTTGGTGTGATTTGCAATGAAGTAAGGACCTCTATTTATAGGCCAAAGAGTCTGGACTCAGAGCTTTGCAACTTGCTTCAAAGTTTGATGATTTGGCTTAAGGGATAGAAAGGAATCTTTCACATTTAATGCATATGGTTAAAAGTAACTAAACCATGGTTATTTCTCTAAGCTTCTTATCTCTTTCCATTCTGATCTCAAACCAGAAATATCTTTCAATTATTGCCTCTATGTGTCATCAATTGGATCATTTGGTAGAATAGTGCATAACTTTGGTAAAAATGGCTTGTAATTTCATGCATAATGGTTACTAATGGCAAAATTCAAAACCATAGCTACACTCCATGTTTTTTCATGCTCTTGGACATTTTGGAAAGCTCATGTTGTGTACTTCAAAACCCTAGTTGGAAGTTTCTTCAAGACCTTTAAGGAAATGGGTGAAAAAGATCCATGAACTTTGAGAAAAATGAAGTTTCAAGTGAAATTTTCCAAAGATGCCATCTTTGAAGCTCCATATCTCATAAATGGTTGATCTTATGGAAAAAATTTATATGTGACAAAGTTGTTCATTGGATCAAAATCTACAACTTTCATGTTGGAAGTTTTTTTCAGTTTGTAGGTGAAATTTTGAGAAATTCCCTTCCAAAGTTTGGAAAAAACCATTGAAAAACACTTAGAATTTTTCTAAGTATGGAAAGTCAAACTTTTGACTTTTTGATTCTTGATTGATTTTCTTGATTTTTCTTGATCAAATGACTTTATATATCATATATTGATAATTCAAAACTTCAAAAGTCATGGTTGACCAAAATTCCCAAAAGTCAAAGGTGTTCTTGTACAGTTGACTTTTTCAGACGAATCGCGTTTCTGGAGATTTCAAATGAAACAGGCTATCCTCACCAAATGAATGGTATGAATGGATCACATTGAAGCATTAGAGGTTATTGAGCCATGGTTTGAGTTGTGGCACCATGTCCTGATTAAAAAGTCAGTTATTCAGTGAATTAGGTAAAAAAAACCCTAATTGTCGACCAGATGGAATTGATGACTGTAGGTCTTGAATTGAGATGTAATTTCCATTGGATTTTGTCATAGGGATTATTTGAGGATGATTGAAACTTTTGATTGACTTCCTGGGGATTTTTAGGGTTTCCCAAATGTGATCCCTGATTTTGGTCCCTGATAGTTCAAAACCCTAATCTGATGATTTGAAATTTCACTGTTGATCAATCCTTGTGTAGATGTCCTGAGCCAATGGATTAGGTCAAAATGATGCACTTGGGGTCTTGAGGTCATGTCCCAAGTCATTAGGTCAAATCCTGAGCAGAAGTCAAGAGTATGCTGTCTTCAGGCAAAACCCTAATCTAGTTGATTCAAAGTCCCTGAGGTTGTTGAAATGAATCTCTGAGGACCAAATGTTGATTGTTGATGAAGATAATTCTTTTGAGATGAAGGGAGAACAAAGCCCTAATTGATTGTTACTTGTACTGATGAGTGATTTCCTGATTAAATCCTGCTGAGTCACAAGTAGCAAACACAAACTATACAATTTGTTAGAGATGCAAATGATGCACATGCTATGATATGAGGTGGTATCTTAGGTCAAAAATTGGGGTATGACAGTTACCTTAAAAGTTTAGGAATCACTTAAATGTTTTCTATTGTTTGCTTTGCTTGTTTTATTTTTCAGGGCTGTTTTGGGAAAATTGAAGGATGAATCCTATTCCCGGATTCAAGAACACTTAAGATTAGGAGTGGCATAGTCATGGCGACCTCTTTCACATATGTGGGAGATGAGTCAATATGAAGTTCACGCTTGAGTTAGGACTCCATAGCACATGCACACCTTTCTCAAATGAGGGGGGTCTATGTATGTGTCTACGGGTGCGCCGGAGCTCAAGGACCTTTAGTTACCCTTAACCCATCCTGGCCTTTAGGAACGTAGTGGGGGGACTACTCTTGACAAATGTTGAGAACTAGTCGCTACCCGATGCTACAATTCAGATAGGTCCTCTCTCAAAGTATCATTGCATGATGCGAATGTATCATGTCCGAGGGTGCTTTAGAAGGGCTGACAATTCTGGATAACTTGTAGAACCTGTTGCTGAAATTTCCTTATCCATAGAAATACCCTTGGGAAGGACACCTGATCAGACTCTATGCATGCCTTAAGCCAAAAATTGTGTCACTTGTGTGACTTACCTGCGTTTGCTACTAACCTTCATTTCCTCGCAGGTTTTGTTAAAAGGACTTATTCGCCCTTACTGTCTCACGCTTTGCCTAATGAACTTCATTCACATAACATCATGACATCATGACATCATAAGCATAACATGATTTAACTAACCCTTTCAAGGATCTTAGGAATTTAGGGCGCACAATTTCAGGTGCCTTTGTCAAAGACTGAATCCCTATCAAGGGGCAAGAGGATTTATTTTCCTCTGACCACATACCTTCCAATTCAGAGACTCGATACCTATCAAGGGGCAAGGGGATTTATTTTCCTCTGGCCATTTGTCTTTCAACTCAGAGACACGATACCTATCAAGGGGCAAGAGGATTTGTTTTCCTCTAGCCACACACCCTCCAATTCAAAGGTTCAGCACTTATCAAGGGGCAAGAGGATTTATTTTCCTCTGCCCATAACCCTTCAAATTCGGAAGTACCTTGAATCAGAGGCGATGACCCACTCGATATGGTGAGCTTGATTCTCAAAGAAGGACGTTAAAAAACAAAAGTTAGAATTCTTCAGACAAAGACGCGACCTAATCATTTTCTAATATTGCTAACTAAACTCCTAAAGATCCTTGAAAAGATTGCATTTGCATTCACAACATCACATAGAACTAACTTTGACTTTCAGGTTGACCAACTGGTCAGACAAATACCATAAACAAATCAATCTCTATCAGATATACATTCCGGAAGCTCGAACCCCGGATATTCTGAAAGTTCCAATCAGATGAACATTCTGGAAGCTTAACCCTCAGACTTCTGAAACATTCCAATCAGATATACATTCCGGAAGCTCGAACCCCGGACATTCTGAAAGTTCCAATCAGATGAACATTCTGGAAGCTTGACCCCCAGACTTCTGAAACATTCCAATCAGATATACATTCCGGAAACTCGAACCCCGGACATTCTGAAAGTTCCAATCAGATGAACATTCTGGAAGCTTGACCCCCAGACTTCTGAAACATTCCAATCAGATATACATTCCGGAAGCTCGAATCCCGGACATTCTGAAACATTCTTAACAGATACACATTCTGGAGGCCCAAACCCCGGATACTCTGAATCTCTACATCAGTTCCACAACAACGACGCAAGCCAGATGCACCTAAGCGTCAATTCACCAAAATCAATATGTCGTCGGCTCAAACATTACAGCATCTGTTGAAGATCAGATTGATTACTCTGAGGGATGCTCCTAAGAATTCTAACACCTCCACTCCTGGCTATAAACTCAATGCGAGGTGCGTGTACCATTCCAACACTCCTGGACGTTACACAAACAATTGCCGAACATTGAAGAATAAGATTCAAGATCTGATCGATGATAGGGAAATCAAATTCAACCCTCCTGAAAACTCCCGCGATGATCACTGCTCATATGCCTAGTCATGACAAGACTGATTGACGTCTAGACGGACGAACTTTTGGATCATTAGATCTACTTTCGTTTGCAAGCCTCTTTTCTGTTTGTTTAAACATTCGACTCATGATAGACATTATCTGTTTTAATAATCATCATCAGTGCATTGCATATGTTTGTCTTGAATAAATCATTTCGCTATCACTCATTTTAAATTATGTCTTTACTTTGCATATGTTTTATGATACTCAACTCCTGCTAAAGCTGTATACCTTTTGAGGGAGGATGACGAAAACGATACCGCAACCTCATACAATATGCTTTTGAGCGGACTATTCTGACGATGTACAGGCATTGTTTCAATTCCTAAACAGTGGAGATATAAGGATGTTAATCCCTCGTCAATCCCTTTGAGCCTAAGAAGTAGAAGTTTCTTTTTTGTACTAATTAAAATCCTTGATCGTAACCTGGGGCAGGGTAGTTCTTAGTTAATTTGGTTGCGCATTCTATTTTAAGAGAATTATTCAGTACACCTTTCAACAGAGGTTTCAATCACAAGCGTTCATCCGCACACATCAAAGAAGTGTTGGAGATGTCAATCAAAAGCCAATGATGGTTCATCAATCATTAAGCAAGGCAGTCAATATCTTTCAAAAAGAAAAAATGAAAATGAAAAAACATATATACAAGGAAAAGCCTGCTAAGTCAAAAATCAAAAAGATGACTTAGGCAAAAATCAAGGCATCCCGCTGACTGTAAGCTCAAAATAGACAGTTCAGGCAGAAGTTAGGGATATCAAAAAGATGAAAAAAGAGAAGTCAATAAATTCCTGAATAACACGATGTTGTGACTACCAAGAGGAAGAAGTGACTGCCATCTCAAAAAAGTTCTCTTTGCTTGTGAACCATCGTCATTATCAAAGGTGCAAATCCAAAAGTCTCTTGGAACCTGAATGCATAAGTTGAATTAACTAAGCTTAGGACTGAAGATCATCACGAAGAGGGGTGGGTACAAATAAACTTTGAGCCTTTATCCTTTGTTTCTTAAACCATGAACCAAGCCACGTTACAACCCTTGAAAGTCCTAATTGAAGCATGGTTAGTTCGAAAGCATACTGTCACCAAAAAGGTATCCCGACTCCTTAAGGTTTACTACAAATGATAAGTTGATATCCTGTTTTTATAAACATCACATTGTTACAAATAGCATGTTTTTACAAATATCACGCTTTTACATCTTTTGTTTTAATGTTTTCCAAAGACTCAAGACAGACGTTTGCATTGCATCTCATGAATTCATTATTAAACATATTCTGCTACATAATTTCAAATGTTAGCATCAGAAAGAACTTGCACAGGGTACAACTAATGACTGAAAGTTATCCCGACAGACAATATTACTCCAAGAAGCAATGTCTCCTACATACACAAGGGGCATGACACATTTTGCCCAATCAATCTGGGGCAATCAAAGTCAAGATTCCAAGAATCTCTCAAATGCCAGACAATCAAAGGCGTACATCCCAAGTGGATTTCAAACTATTTCCCGATCAATCTGGGGCAATCAAGTCAAGATTCCGAGAATCTCTCAAGGATGCCAAAACAATCAGGGGCATCATCCAAAGTTTATGATTACTAGGGGCATGTCGCTCATAGTAAAGTCCTCGCGAGGCGAATCTTTCCAAAGTTCCTACTAACTGGGGCAAATCTATGCAAGTCCAGTTTTACATCTTTACCAATTACTCAGTGGCGTGTTCTAATAAAATCCAGGAATGGTAGTACTATAATACTGGGAGCAATGTTCAAGGCATCCATGCGTTCCCGTGATTCCGATGTCACAAGATCATATCCCCACAGAGTAATCATTAAGAAGATATCTTCAAACGCTCTCGACAAAGGCATGGCTCCCCAACAAAGTTCACATCTTCAACAATACCGGTTCTCCAACACTTTACTCTTCTCCAACATGGTTTATTAATATCTCTAATCCCCAATCAGGGAACATTAAGTTACTGGTCATCCCCAAGCAGAAATTATAAACCCCCAGCTGAGCATCTTCAAAACAAGATCAGACATCAAAATCACAAAGGCATAGAGATTTAGTTTCTCAATCAAGACAACATAAATCATATTCACATATCATATGTCATAAACATATTCATACATCGCATACATACTGAACTCACGCATAACATACAAAGCTTCTCATTTATTTTGAGAGACTCGTCACATAATACATGCATCATGACATTGCATAAAGACTAACTTTACTTTTTCAGGATACAGGTACAGACAAATGAACGAAATCTCCAACTTTCCAAGATCTAATTCAGTTACTACGAACGGTACTGACACGGTCAACGCTCGAAGATCTAATTCATTTACCACGAACGAGATCTAATTCTATCATCACGAACGGTGTAGACACGATCAATGACCTTCCAAGATCTAATTCAGATACTACGAACGGTACTGACACGATCAAATCTCAGAGATCTAATTCCATCATCACGAACGGTGTGGACACGATCAACTGCTTCTAAAGTCTAAATCGGTTACTACGAATGGTGCTGACACGACAAGAGAGCTAATTCTATCATCACGAACGATGAAGACACGATTATCTTTCCGAGATCTAATTCAAGTATTACGAATGGTACTGACACGATCAATTCTTAAAGATCTAATTCATTTACTACGAACAATAATGACCAGATCAACATCTCCAACAAATATTCCTTAATACAAAAAAATTTCAACCTAACGCACGGCATTCCAGACATCTACGGATGCAATTTGGATTAGTCTAACGCACGACTCATCCATCAACCTGACGCACGGTTTTCCAGACATCTGAGGATGCAATTTGGATTAGTCTAACGCACGACTCATCCATCAACCTGACGCACGGTTTTCCAGACATCTAAGGATGCAATTTGGATTAGTCTAATGCACGACTCATCCATCAACCTGACGCACGATTTTCCAGACATCTGAGGATGCAATTTGGATTAGTCTAATGCACGACTCATCCATCAACCTGACGCACGGTTTTCCAGACATCTAAGGATGCAATTGAGAATAGTCTAACGCACGATTTATTCTTCGACCTAACGCACGGTTTTCCAGACATCTGAGGATGCAATTGAGAATAGTCTAACGCACGATTTATTCTTCGACCTAACGCACGGTTTTCCAGACATCTAAGGATGCAAGCTAGACCCAGTCTAACGTACGACTCAACCTAAGTCTAAGGCTCAGAAACAGTCTAACGTACGACACATTCTGACTCTTAAGTACATCAAGTCGGATGGCATCTTCAAGCCCATCTCCATCATAGATCTTCTCCAAACATCCAGATGGCATCTTCAAGCCCATCTCCGACAAAAGTCCCTACTTCAGCTAGGGCAAATTTCTTGGTATTCTAGTGTTCAATCATCTTCCACCTTCAGATACCGACTGGCATACAAACCACTCTACATCTTCAGGTTTAAGATAATTGAACAGGGGCAGCTGTCATACCCCAAAATTTGCCCATACTATTTCTCTTATACAAATTTAAATCAATACACAAAGCTCCTAGACACATTCTCCTACACAAGGCTCTAAAACTAAGGTTTGGCTTATTCAAAGGAAAATCAGTGAATCAATGGCTCCAAGGCATCTCATATGGCTCAGTATATCTCACATCATCTCCATGACAAGTATCAAGTCTCATCTCAAAGGATTGGTCACTCAATTGTTCAAAAAGTCAACAGTCGACTAAGTTAACCTAGAAGTCAACTGTGGTCAAAGTAAAGTCAAAACTCCTGATTTTTTGTCAAGATCCTCATATTGAAGTATCATTCACCATTTGATCAAGAATTGATCATGGTTCATCAAGGAAAGATCAAAAATCAACGAATCAAAAGGTTTCTAAATTAGGGTTTTTTATAGGAAAAGTCAACTAAACTTTGACCAGCCATAACTCTCACATGTAACATCAAAAATTTCCCAACCAAAGCTCATTTTGAAGGAAATTTGATTCTCTACAAATTTGTGTCTCACAAGCCAAGGCTAAAAATGCTTCATTTGGGTGATATGAGCCAAAACATTACAAGTCCTTCTAAAGGATCGCAAAAGAGTCATTTTTTCTCAAAGAACGGTACATGAACATGGTAAACTCAATTGAGATGAAACCAAAAGGAGGATTTAGGGAACATCTTGAGCTTTCTAAAATGATCAAGAACACCTTCATATGATAAAAATTGAAGGGGTTATGGCTTGCGCAAATTGGTCAATTTCGAGTGAGGTACATGAAGCAAATGAGGGCCAAAATTGATTTTGTTATTCTTTTGCAAATGGGCCTAATCTTTTATGACCCAAAATTGATCCTAATCTCATCCATAATCCAAGAGCTCTTTCCTTTATTTTTATTACTATTTATTTTATTACTATTTATTTTATTTTGAATTTAATTACTTAAAATTCAATCTTAAATAAATAGTAAAAAAGAGAGAAAGATGAAAAATTAGATTTTGAATTATTCTTCTCATCAAATAAATCAAAATCGTGGCAAATTTAGGGGGAAGAATAATTGGAGAAGATATAAGCCAAAAAAAGGGATTTCTTAATGCAAATTGAATCATATATTCAATCAAAGATTTAACCTCTCAATCACTGATTTAGTCCAGATTTGTTAACCTAAAATCCAACCCTTATAAGTTCAAGGAACAATTCAGAAAAGGAGGGGATTTTTTGACAAGGGTTGGCTGCAAGAAAACTCTGTCAAAGTTAAAGAAAACCGTGACATTGAAGGAAGATGCAAATCGGATTTCAAGCTAATTCAGATCATACAAAGCCTCTCAACGTGTTCCTTGGTTCGTATTGATCGGTCCCAGCCATTCAAATGCTCTCGAAGACTCCCTGAAGCGCACAGGCTCGTAACCCCTCTTTCTTGCTCTTTTAAATTCTCGATTTCGCATACTATTGCATCTTCAACAATTTTTGATAATATATTTGCGATTATGATGATGTTTAAAAGTGATCTGGATTGTTTAATTTGATTTTAAGCACAGGGACACGAATCCACCATGGCTAGGGTTCCAAGGTTCGATTTAGGGCTTTCGTCAATAAGCAAAATTGGGATGAATCAATGATGCTATCATGTTTAGAATTTAATTCCGGATCAAACCATATGTTTCTTTGGCATTTATATTTTGTATCGTGTGAGATTGAAAACTGCAGGTATTAGCTATGGCGTATTTTCGCAGCTGAGTGGTAGCGCGTTTGTAGCAAAAGAAAAACAACATCACGAAGAAGAAGACTGCAAGGCGCGCAGTCTGTTTTAAAAGTTCAAGGACGCATGTTTTGTATATTATTTAACGTTTGCCTTATTGCCAGCGAATGACCTTTAGCGAAGTGGTTGAGAGGAGCGACTTAAGGCCTTCATACGCAAGGGCACGGGTTCAAACCCTGCCTCTTGCATATTGCTTTTTTTCAAATTTCCAAACTCTTGTTTCTCATAGATCCCGTACACCTGCACGCGCGGATGCTCACGATGCACCCTCGGTCATCACCACTAGATCCTGCCACTTTCAGATTGAACGAATGCCAAGCTGCAGGCATATCATATGGATCCCCAGGCAACCACACTGGATCATAAGCTGAGTTTCTCAATAATTGTTTTATTTTTTCTTTTATTTAATAATTGCGTTGTTATTTAAATAAATTTTCTTGTATATATTTCTTTCAACTAAAACTTATTTTGAATTTCTTTCTTCTTTACAAAATCATTAATAATATTTATTTATGTTATATTTATTATTTATTTTCTTTTATATTGTTTAATTTATTTATTTATTTTTAATATATTTTTTTAATTAAATTATTTATTTTGATATCTTTGATAAAATCATATTAATTTTATTTGACGCCCGAATCAGGGTTTGCAAGAACATTGCCCTACACTGAATATTTCTCTTATGCCTTTTCAGGGTTATCAACATGGTTTCCTCCGACTATGCGCCTCGACCCTTCACAAAGTTAAGTACCCTACTTGTTTTAAAAGTCTATTTTGTTTCCTTTTAAAATTAGGGTTTGTCTTGCCTTCATTCTTCTGCCTTTGCCATTTTTCAGGGTTACCTCCGAGGCTTCCCGCCAACCATATCAGATCAAATCAAGCTAAGTACTTTTGTTTATTTTATTATTTTAAATTCATTATATCCTTATTTTTAGGGTTAATTCCGTTTGCCTCTGAACCGATAATGCACTCACCCCTCTGTTTATTCTTCCTTTTCCAATTTTCAGGGTTCGTCGAATACCAAAGCTACGCGTATCGGTAACCCTAAACCCTAACTCTAATATTTTCTGTTTTAATTGTTTAATTATATCCCGCTGGTTTCAATTCCCCTCTCCTCCGCTGGTTACAATTTCCCTTCCCCATATTTGTTATGTTGCTGCGTGGTTAGTAATCCTAGGGAGTGCAAGCCTTGCTAACTGAATTAGCCTCACTAATTTACAAGATAATATAATTGAATATAATCACGTGATTGGTGCACACACGCACGCTTTTGGGTAACCCTCTCTGTTGCCTTGTTGCCTGTTGTCTGTTGCCTTGTGTTTTTGCAGAATAGTCAGTCCCTCGAATATGAGGATACCTCTGCCATGTTGCCTCGATTATGCAAAGGTCATAAGACCCTAATGATGTTGCCTTCGATACACCAATATGACCTCGACCCTCGAAAGTTGCCCACGAATAAGGCTGAGGTATCTTCTGGCTGCCTACGAAAAGGCTATTCTGATCCTTCCCCTTAGACTACCTGCCTCTCTATGGCATGGGTCAGTCTTATGGCGAACGATAATGCGATGACCCTTCAACCTCCAAATGAAAGGCTTCCTGCCCTCTTATGGCATGGATAGACCCTTTCACCCTGAAAGGCTAACAGAACCTCTTCTACATTATTAAGGTAATTGCCCCTAATTGCTTTGCCTTGCTCTAAAATCTTTTTCATATTCTTTCTCATAAATCTTCAAAATGGCTACGCTCATTTACGAGCTAAAGTCCATATTCTTTTCTTCTACATTTCTGAAAACAAAGAGCAAAGCAATTAAGAGCCCATGGCAAACCATGGATGCAAAGGGTGCTTTACACCTTCCCTTTGCATAAATTACCCCCCGAACTTAGATTTCATTAAAAAGGTTTTTTCTGTTTCTTTTTGCCTTTCCGAATTTGTTTGGATAAAATAAAAGTCGGTGGAGACTAATGCTTAACCGCGACATTTCGATATAAAAGTCAGTTCACCGTATTACACTAGGACATTGTCGACTAGTGTTTTAGTGATTTGATTCATATTCAATAATCTCTACAGTTTGTAAAAATATACAACTTGCTAATGTAATTTCAATGAGTAAATAACTTTTAAAGCAAAATAAAGTAAATGTATAAACAAAGAACTTTTAAGTAATAACTTTGCATTGAACAAATAACTTAATGTATGAAAATATGATGTTCTTCACACATACATTGTTTTAGCAAAGACTCTTTTCTCTCGCGCCGGTGCTTCGAGTGTATTTTGTGAATTTTTTATATTGATTCGAACATGCCAAACTAACCAATAGTACTCCTATTTATACTACTTCGACCCTAACGGTCATTACATAGATGTCTACCACGTTCGACGTTTCGAACGTTTTACTATCTTTGGATGTCTCCACGCGTCTGCTGGATGAAACCGCTTCATTTTAAATTTCAAATCTTCCCACTATGTCGTTTCGACTATACCAACGCCATCGTCAAAGGATACTTGTTAAAAATTACTAATATTACTCTTGGTCGAATAATACTTCTTCTAAAGAGAAAGAACCTTAAATAGTCCTATGAAAATTCTTCTTTCATCATAATCCAGCACTTCAAAGTATCAGAATCCTTTAATCGAAATCTTCAACTAACAAATTTCCCCAATAAATGGCTATTTCGAATTCATGCAGAGATAGGCATTTCTTGTAACTCTATATTTCGATTGCTTTCCAGTTTTACAGTTATAACTGTCAATCAATCGTGGTTCACCTTTTGAAAACGTCTCATCGAGACGTGCGTGCAGTTACTACTCATCATAACTTTCAACTCCCGAGAAGGTTAAATAGTCATTTCACAGCTGTCCTTAAAAACGGATGGCACGTAACCCAATACTTATGACAAGTATAACCTACTCTTCGCAAGCTGACTTTATAAAAGCCCATTGTTACCTTAAACCTTTATTTTTATGCAACGTTGTCTCCAAGCTTCCTTCTCCCTTACAATTTCTGCAACACTTTTCCAAAAACCCTTTTTTTCAAAAACAAAACCCCAAAGATCACCATGCATTCTGATAAGCAATCAAAGAAACTAAAGTAAACCACAAACATTGGTTCCTCAAAGAGTTCTGGTCTTCACCCTACTCCAACAAGCAAGATTGTGGCTACTGGAAATCGGGAGAACATTTCACCCCCAAAACTTACGAAATAACAACAGATTATCATGACTTCTCAGGTAATGATTCCATCTCTTCTTTCTGAAAGTACACTAGGGTTTTTAGGACTGTTAGCCCCAGAAGGTCACTTGGAAAAATGTGTAAAGTTTTTCCTGTGTCACTTTGACACAAAACCTATAGTGAATAAAACCAATTCTCCTAAGAAAAAAGGTTCAACCCAACAATCTGGTGATTCCAACAGGGGGACGAGAAAGGCTTTCCGACTAGACTATATTACTAGGGGTGGCAAAACAGGCCGCTCGCCCCGCCTTATGCCCGCCAAGTAAAATGGGCATAAAATTCATGTCCGCCCCGGCAAGATGGCGGGTTGGCGGGCGGCGGGCTTAACCGCCTATTTTTATTTTTATTTTTTTAATAAATTAATAAGTTTTTTTTAACCTTTTAATTAAACTTTTCACTTATTTTTTAAAACAATTTTTTATAAAAGTAACTCTTTAACAAATTTACTTAAAAAATATTACATATATTTATAAATAAATGTATAAAATAAATCATTAAGAATTGCAATTACTAGAATTAACTAAAAAAAGTGTGAGTTTTGGAGGAGGGGCGGGTTTTGGCGGACGGCGGGCTTTGGCGGGGCGGGTATGGTGGACGACGGGTTTTGGCGGGGCGGGCTTTGGCGAGCCGATGGCCTAATATCCCAACCTAACCCGCCATTTTTTGGAAGGTGTGCAGGCCGGCCCGGCGGGCCACGACCGTTTTGCCACCCCTATATATAACAGACAATTTTAGGCCATTTCGTTCTTGCCCATCTTTGGATAAATCATACTTATCTTGGTTAGATAAAGTTGAAACCCATAAATCTTTGCTATGGAAAGAACTAGGTATTTTTTACCTAATTGAAATGTCAAGGCTAGGGTTTAGTTTCTGTTAACCTTTGTTGTTGTCTAGCTTATACTTTTGGGACAACACATATAACATTTTCCAACTTCCCTGTGGAATGATAACTCCCACACTTTTCGACATAGCTGCTATTTCTGGACTCCCTACAATAGGAGAAACCTTTGACCCTTATCAGGATAGTGAAGATTTAATCGGATTCACTATTAAGAATGTCGCTTTCAGTTCTTATATAAGTTTATACCATACCCAGGAGGAAACTGTCTCAGATGTAGAACACATAGCATTCTTAGGTCAATGATTATCCAAATTCTTCTTTTTTTGTAAATCCTTGCAAGTTGCACGAAGGTTCCTAACACTTGCTAATCAATTTCATGCCGGTCGAAAAATATGTTTAAGTGAACTCCTCTTAGCAGGTTTATATGAGAGTCTAGGATCTGGCAGTGAAAAATTAAAAAACTATAAACCTGGCACTAACTTGCTCCTATCCGGCCCTAACTGGCTCCTTCAATTATGGCTTAATTCCACCTTAGAACCTTCTTCGTCAACGCATGAATCCGTTGATGAAGATAGTCCAGAAATAAAAGATAGAAAGGTCGAAGGTACCAAACTCCTTAGGTTGACTCCTGCTGATGAAGATACAAATTTGAAAGCTTCTCTCACCCAATTCACTCTAATGTTCTCATCATGTCACAGTTTCACCCCTTCGATGGCTCCCTTCGCTAGTCGAACTCACGGTCCAACTTGGTTTACTACTTCCCTTGAAGATGTTGTGAAAGAAAAGAACACCACCGTTGAAGACACATGGCGCGCATTTTTGCTTCCTCGATTTTTGGTTTTCAGACTTCTACCAGTAAAAATCCAAGTATGCTTGTTGGCTTATCAACCTAATTTTGTTTCCAGAAAATTTGGATTATGTCAAGAGTTATGTGTTGCAAAAACACTTGGACGACTCGAGATATTGAAACACACCAAAAACGCTATGCAAACTTTGCTGACTTTCAATTCTACAATAGGGTTCGACCAATGGTGGACGGACTTCTATTCTTTGAATATATACACCACTGAAGAAATCGATGCTAATCTGACAAAAGTTTTTTCGTCTTTGCAGGATCAGTCTTACAAAGGCAAACTCACACACTGCGAAGAAATCCAAACATTCCAAAAGTACTTTGAAATTGTCTACCTACCTACCGATATTCTTCGAAAAGTTTGTGATGCAGCTCGTATTCTCAAATAAAAATTCGAAAAACAAATTTCCAAAAGAAAAACTCTCAAAGCTGTAAAACCCAAGTTTAGATATGACTTAGATTTTGAGTTCGAACCACTTTGATTCCCACGATTACCAACTGCAGATTTTGCTTTATAATTTTTCCCCTTACCCAAATTTGTTTTTATGTGGGGATCTCTTTAAAGAATTGACAAATGATTGACAAAAACCTGCTAAAAGAGTAGTAGCAACCAAACATACCTTAGACAGTTTCAAAGGCATTATTCACTTCGAATTGGATGCAGTGAGGATTACCTCACCAATGGGTCAAGGTGTGGAATGTTTGGATTTCTTGGTTTTATAACCTTTCAACCTACTAATCTTTAATAAAATGCACTTTTCGACCAACTATTTTCTTTTCAGCCATCGAAAGGAAGGCATCACGAAAAGACAAACCTGCAGCTAAAGCTGCCTCTAGCATGACCACTTCCTCGAGTCAAGGAATTCCACCTGACGATGTTGCTCTCAAAATAACGAAACAAGCAAAGGTATTTAATGATATGCTCTTTTATTCCTTTCCTTTTTCTAAAAGTCTTTGTCTTTTCCTTTTTTAGGGTAGTGAGAAACCTCCCTTGACGCCAAACAAAAGGAAGAAATCCAGTGGTGATGCCGCTGTTGAAGAACAAGAAGAAATTGCTTCTCCCAAGCCAAAAGGGAATAAACAAAAGAAGCACAAGGCAACGGTCTCCTCTTATCAAGCCACAAACGTTGCTAATGTCCAACTGAAAAATGTTCCTCCACCTCCCAGAGACACCCAACCTCAGCCTTCTAGAAAATTGGTTCTAGAATACATTGGAAGCAACGCTTCCGAATCTGATACCCAACCGATAATCATTTCTTACTGTTTTCCTTTCATTAACAAAGAAAAATAAATATTTCCTTTATCCTAATATTCTTTCCTTCAGGAAACAACTGTGATCCCCATTGCCATCAATCAAAGTGATCCCTCACATGAAGGGAACCAGTCTCCACCCCAAAGTAATGTTTCCCAGAACAAAGGATATTCGACTAGAGAGCCGTTACTTGAACAAATTGACGCTCAACAAGAACCAGAGATATCTTCTCCTGTCGAAGACATGGAAACAGATATGGCACACGGTCAAGAGGCCAACTCAGGAGGTGAGGACTCTGAAGAAACTCCTAACAGTATCCCTCTTCATGTCAATTTTCCCAGAGATTATGATGATGATCAATCCATTGGGGACGCTGAACGTACTTCCAACCAAAATGAAAGAATGATTGAGGAAGAAGTGGTTCCTGAAGTGAATACGGATTGTCTAGTTAAAACCTCCGCTACCAACACTACACAAACCAATCCTACTCAAACTGCTGCAACCCAGAATTCAACTTTGCCACTTACTGACAAGGAATTGAATACTCTGAGGCATAAAGATCCTCTTGAATACGTGAGACTGATGATGGCTTAGAGGGAGTCCTCTTTTGATAAGAATATGTATGGGGCTTCGTCTCCTTCTGGCACTAGCGCATCTGAAACATCCTATGATGATCTCTTGAAACAAGTGAAAGAGTCTGTTTTTGAAGTTGACTTCTTTGAGAAGCTGAAGACAGAAGTGAGTGCTGGTTCGAGCATTAAAAAACTGATAGGCAAGCTGCTATTCAAGGCTTTGATAGCACAGAAGCAGACAAGTTGGAAAAACAAAGCGTCGAACATGTTGAAAAAGCTACTTCCATGGACGCACAGGTTGCTCAAATGAAGGAAATCCAAGAGGCTGCTCAGTATAAAATGGGTTTGGCGAAGATCAAATATCAGCGCATGAAGGCCAATGTTCCCTTTTACTCTATTCAGTTTTATTATCATTATTTCTGATTGTAATTTTGGCAACTTTGAATATCTCAATCTAATTATTACTTTAGCTGTAATAATTGCCTCTATATTATGACTGTTCATACCATTAGGTTCCCTATAGTCACAAAGCTTCAATTAGACTTTTGGCTTCCCCAAGAAAGTAACCGTCAATCAACCATGACACATTTTCCCAAACGTCTATTCAGTTCTCAAGTGTGTTGGACGTGTGATGATTTAGTTTCAACTTCCAAGGCACAAACACGGAGGAGTATACTGAAGGGTAGAAAAACACTTAGAAAGGGGGGGTTTGAATAAGTATAGTTTCAAAACTTGTAAGATAAAAACAACTTGCACAATTATTTTTATCCTGGTTCATTGTTAACTAAACTACTCCAGTCCACCCTTGACAAGGTGATTTACCTCAACTGAGGATTTAATCCACTAATCACACAAGATTACAATGGTTTTCCACTTAGATAACTTCTAAGTCTTCTAGAGTATTCTGATCACAACCTGATCACTCTAGGAACACAATGCTTAGATACCCTCTAAGACTTTCTAGAGTATTCTGATCACAACCTGATCACTCTAGTCCTTTACAAATTAATGTAAACAAATTCTAAGAGTATTACAATGCTTCTTATAAAGCTATAATCACAACTGTGATATTTCTCTTAAGTTTAAGCTTAATCTCACTAAGATATTACAACAGCAATGTAGTGAGGTTGAAGATGAAGTTTGAGAGCTTTTTGAATTGACAGCGTTTCTGTAAGTTTGAGCAAGAGTGTTGTATTAAAAAATTCTTGAATATACCAGAGCACCATCAGAGCATCTCTACATCCTGAAATGTTTCAAAACAAACTAGACAGCAAGAGTCAAAGCATGAATGAATCAAAACATATAATATGTATCAGAGCATACAGAATGTATCAGAACATAGGATATGTATCAGAACACATAAAATAAATGTATCAGAACATGTAAGGAGTGAGAATATGTTAGAACATATTATATCACAAGAATATCATAACATTCTTCCTTCTTGCTTCTGATCTTTGAAGCTTCACAGCACTCAGCTTGCTTCAATTTTCATGAGCTTGTTACTTTACAGAATTGCTTTTCCCCATGGTTTTGCTTCTCATGTTTAGCTTTTTCAGAATGTCTTCAATCCTGCAAAAATCTCAAAAAACATAGAGCTTGCAAATTCTGTTAGAAATGTGGAGACTTACTTCCAGCAACTGATATAATTAATCAAATCAATTATCACATTTTCTCCCCATTTTGTCATAACATCAAAAAACATAAAAGTTTCAGATGAAAGAACAAACAAAAAAATGAGAAGAAATAAGATTTCATTGATTGAAAGAGCCGGAAGTTACAAAAGAAATGCAGAAGATACAAGAAAATGCATAAGAAGCAGATGCAAGAAAAAAGGAGACAACTAAGACACACAAGACTACGACTGGCCTAGTTTAGACATAATCTTTGCCAGAAGGTCATGAATCCCAACATTGCTCTCAGCTTGCTGCACCATGAATGAGCGAAACTCATGGTTGGTATCTTCTTGCCTGTCCATTCAAGAAGAAAGTTCAGCTTGATTCTTTTGAATAGCCTCTAAGGTCTTCACCAGAATAGAGGGTTCTCCAGAAGAAGCTTCACCACTTCTGTTCAGAGGGACAACATCCACCACAGCATTTTCCACATGGAGATCACCATTATGATTTTCCTCAGCAGGAATATCTTCAGCAGGGTGACTCTCAGCTTCTGCATCCTCCATCACAACATCTGAGTCAGACTCAGAAACAACTTCAGCATATTCTGGTTCAGGAATCTTAGAATCTTCATTTTCCAATGCTTGAAGAATAGCAGCCAGATTGGTTGGAGGAGTTGGACTAGCAACTTCTTCAGGATAGACAACTTCTGGAATAGCAACCTCAGAAGGAGTCATTCTGAACCATTTGAATAGCCATTGGAAATCTCCAGTCAGAACTGGATACTGAGGCTTCCATACAACAATGTCTCTGCAAGGATTTCCATTTTCCAATTCATCTACAGGCATTCTTTCCTCAAGAATTCTCCTGTTGCTGATGGGATGATAGTATACACCGGGATCTTCCAAGAAGCATCCAGGAGCACTAGGTGCTTCTGCCATGAATCTTCTTTGGACATCCATAGCATCAACCTGAAAAGACTGACGAAAGGCTCTCCAAAGGTTGCGAGTAGAATTCTCATCCAGATCGTTGAAGTAGGCAGCTTCCAGAATCTCCATCCAGCGGGTGAAATCATATTTGAACAACTCAAAATAGATACGAGAAGATTTTTCAGGACGGTTGAAGGTGAATTTGTAGTCAGGGTAGAGAAGGCAGTATGGGTTGGATGTTCTGGAGGGTAGGGGATGTGAAAGAGATGGTGTAGATACTGTTGTTGATGATGAAGGGATATCTATGGGAAGGTTTGATGAGGATGGGATATCTGAAGGAGTTAGGCGAATGATATTTAGTGGTTGGGGATTGAGAATAACAGGAGAAGGAGATGGTTGAATAGTATTAGGGATGATGAGAGTGTTGTGTGGTTCAGGAGAATGAGGTTGGATACTGTTTGGAGTGGGGAGAGAAGTTTGAGGTTCAGAAGAAGGAGGTATATATACCTGCCTAGATGAGGCACCAGCACTAGAAGCACGGAAAGACTCCCTGATGCGCTTCTCTTGATATTCCTTGGAATTTACTTTGACATGATCAAAAGTGACCCTCTGCTTCTTGGCTTGCTTGGCTTCTTCTTCTTGAGCCTTTCTCTCCAGCCTAGCTTCTTTCTTCTTCTGATCCTTCTTATGTAAATCAGCCAGAGAAGGAAGGACTCTTCCACGAATCCATGCAGAGTCAACAGAAGATTGTGCTCTTACAGAGTCTTCCAAATAATGCTTAACAGCCCTGTTAAGTTCTTCTTTGAACAAGGAAGTAAAGCCTTCAACCGGAACTCTTCTGGTCAAAATATCTGGAAAGGTTGCTGGAGAAGGAGTTGCTTGCTTAATGAGTTCCATCCTTTGTAGATCAGCACTGTTTATAACATGCCCTTGAATGACTCCAAAGAACTCGGAAGTCCCAAAAGTTTTCAGGGATTCCAGCAAGTCACTTTCTATCAGAATATCCGAAATCATTCTGGCAAAAGGAACAACATTTCTGTTAATGTGAGGATACTTCGCGCGTTCGTCATCTCTTGACTCTTCAATAGACATCTTTAAATTTTGAAAGAGAATATTGGAGATGTTGACTTCAATGCCTCTTCCAATGCAGAAGAGAGTATATTTCTGATCAGGACTAATATATGTTGAACGCCTTCTATGATGAAGAGATCCGAGAATAATCTCTACCCAGACTTGGTAAAATGGCCTCAACACACTAGTTTGAGAGATGAGATACCAGTAGCAATAGATATTTGTCCATCAACCTGTGCCCAACTAACTCTGCCAACAAGAGGAACAATACATCCTTCTTCATCATTCAGATTGTACAGCTTCCTAATCAGTTTTTCAGTTATCACAACTTCATGCCCTAACACGAAGGAGATGATAGCAGTTGGAGTAACCGTTGCATGAACCCAGAAGTCTTTCACTAAGGCCGGATAAACTGGTCCAACCAATCTATCAAGGTAGTTTGACCACCCTTGCGCCATTGTAGAGTTTTTTTGAGAAACCATGTAGTCTCAGATCGTCAAAGTCCACCCAAGATTCACATAGAACTTCCATTTCTGAAGAAGGAATGGAACAGGTCTTCAATGGAGCGTAACCACGCTTGGTGAAAACAAGTTGAGTAGAAGACATTTCTGCTTGACTTGAGGAACTTGAAGAGGGATTCATGGTGAAAAACTAGGATTCGGTTTCAAACTAGGGTTTATGCAGTGAAAACGAAAGAGAGGGATGAATGAAGAGAGAGAAAACGAAAAGATGAAATGAATGTGAAGAAGGGTATATAAAAGGATGGATAAAAAAAATGCAATATGTTTTAAACGAAATGATTACAGAAAAACATGACATCAACTTGCATTTAATGAGATATGACGTTAGGAGAGATAAAGTGAAAAACTGACATGATTTGCACAGTTACCTAGGGCGGCGTCTCCTCAATTGCACGCATGCTTGTCCAAAAATAGTGGACACGTGTTCATTTTCTGGAAAGCTGGTGACATCTGTTTTACTTTCAAAGAGATTCTGAATCAACTTAGATAATGAAACGTTAGTAATAACCGGATCAGAACTTCTAATTTATCATTATCAGAACTTTTTATAAAAACATAATCCCAATACATTTCAGAATTTAACCATACATAAGAACTTCCCATCTTCTCATTCTGGGCATAAATCCATACTGATATTCTTCAGAATGAATTTAAATCTATCTTCAGCAAGGGGTTTTGTAAAGATATCAAACCATTGATGGTCTGTATCCACAAAGTTTAAAGAAAGAACACCCTTCTGAACATAGTCCCTAATGAAATGATGTTTAATCTCAATATGTTTAGCTTTGGAATGTAAAATAGGATTTTTAGATAAACAAATAGCAGAAGTATTGTCACAGAAAATAGGAATGTTACTCTCATATATTTGATAGTCTTTTAGCTGACTCTTCATCCAGAGTATTTGTGTGCTACAACCAGCAGCAGCAACATATTCTGCTTCTGTTGTTGAGAGGACAATGGTAGCTTGCTTCTTGCTGTACCAGGAGATTAGGTGACTTCCAAGAAATTGACAGCTTCCAGAAGTACTCTTCCTTTCAATTCTATCTCCAGCATAGTCAACATCACAGAATCCTACTAAGTTGTATTCTTTAGATCTTCTGTAGACTAAACCAACATTAGTAGTACCTTTCAGATACCTCAGAATTCTCTTAACAATAGTTAAGTGAGATTCTCTAGGATCTGATTGGAATCTAGCGCACAAATAAACACTGAACAGAATGTCAGGTCTAGAAGCAGTTAAATATAGAAGAGATCCAATCATACCTCTGTACAACTTCTGATCAACCTTCTTACTTACCTCATCCTTACCTAGGATACACGTTGGATGCATAGGAGTTTTGGCTTCTTTGCTTTCAGCAAGATTAAACTTCTTCAGAAGTTCTTTCACATACTTCGTTTGATGAACATAAGTTCCTTCTGATGTTTGATTAATTTGAATCCCAAGAAAGTACTTGAGTTCTCCCATCATACTCATCTCAAATTCAGCCTGCATAGACTTAGCAAACTCCTTTCCAAGTGTAGCATTAGATGTTCCAAAGATAATATTATCAACATATATTTGACAAATTAAAATATCCTTTTTAAAGGTTTTACAAAAGAGAGTAGTGTCCACTTTTCCTCTAGTGAAACCATTATCCAGAAGGAAAGAACTTAAACGTTCATACCAAGCTCTAGGAGCTTGCTTCAATCCGTATAATGATTTCTTTAGTTTAAAAACATGATTTGGAGACTTAGAGTCTTCAAAACCAGGAGGTTGGTGAACATAAACTTCTTCATCTATATAACCATTTAAGAAGGCACTCTTAACATCCATCTGATATAGAGTGATGTTATGTTGAGTGGCAAAAGAAATTAATAGACGAATTGATTCTAACCTGGCAACTGGTGCAAAGGTTTCTGTATAGTCAATCCCTTCTTGCTGACTATATCCCTGAGCCACCAGTCTGGCTTTGTTTCTTACCACTTCTCCTTTTTCACTAAGCTTGTTTCTGAAGACCCACTTTGTACCTATGATGTTAAAGCCTTTAGGTCTAGGAACAAGATCCCAAACATCATTCCTTGTAAACTGATTTAGCTCTTCTTGCAAGGCAATTATCCAATCTGCATCTTCTAAAGCTTGATCAATATAAGCTGGCTCGATCAAAGAGACAAGACCTAATTGACATTCAGCATTGTTCTTAAGGAATGCTCTTGTTCTGATAGGATCATCCTTCTTCCCAAGAATTACATCTTCTGAGTGAGCTGACGTGAGTCTAGAAGATCTTCTGACAGTTGGTTCTTCAGAAATGCTTAGATTCTCTAAAGATGCAGCAACTTGATCTTCTAATTCTCTCCTTCTGAGATTCTCAGATTCTGATGCTTTGCTTCTTGGTTCTTCAGCTTCTGATATATCAATATCTAAATCTGCAAAATTTTCAAGCTGCTTTGGTTTTTCAAGACCAAGCTTATCATCAAACCTGATATTGATTGATTCTTTTACAACCAATGTTTCAGTATTGTATACTCTGTAGCCTTTAGAGCGTTCAGAATATCCAAGAAGGAAACACTTTTGTGCCTTAGAATTAAACTTACCAAGATGATCTTTAGTATTCAAAATAAAACAAACACATCCAAAAGGATGAAAATATGAAATGTTGGGCTTTCTGTTCTTCCACAATTCATAAGGAGTCTTATTTAGAATAGGTCTTATAGAGATTCTATTCTGAATATAATATGCAGTGTTTATTGCTTCTGCCCAGAAATGCTTAGCCATATTAGTTTCATTGATCATGGTTCTGGCCATTTCTTGTATAGTCCTATTTTTTCGTTCTACAACTCCATTTTGTTGTGGAGTTCTAGGACAAGAGAAATCATGGGCAATACCATTTTCTTTGAAGAACTCCTCAAAGAATCTGTTCTCAAATTCACCACCATGATCACTTCTGACCTTTATGATTTTGCACTCCTTCTCAGATTGAATCTGAGTGCAGAATCCAAAGAACACTGAATGAGACTCATCCTTGTGTTTTAAGAACTTTACCCATGTCTAGCGGCTATAATCATTAACAATGACTAATCCATATTTCTTCCCTCTGACAGATGCTGTTTTGACTGGGCCAAACAGATCAATGTGCAAAAGTTCTAACGGCCTTGAGGAAAAACAACATTCTTAGACTTGAATGCAGGTTTGGAGAACTTGCCCTTCTGACATGCTTCACAAAGAGCATCTGATTTGTATTTCAGATTAGGGAGTCCTCTGACAAGATTTAGTTTGTTAATATGAGAAATCTTTCTCAAACTAGCATGTCCTAATCTTCTATGCCAGACCCATTGCTCTTCAGAAACAGACATAAGACAGGTTACCTTCTGATTCTTAAGATCTTGAAGATCCGTCTAATAAATGTTATTCTTTCTCTTGCCTGTAAATAGGATTGAGCCATCCTTCTGACTTACAGCCTTGCAAGACTTTTGATTAAAGATTATGTCATAACCATTGTCACTTAATTGACTTATGGACAACAAGTTATGAGCTAATCCATCTACCAGAATAACATTAGTTATAGAAGGAGAGTTACCAAACTTTAAGGTTCTAGAGCCAATTATCTTGCCCTTCTGATCTCCTCCGAACTTAACTTCTCCAGCATATTTAAGCACCAGGTCTTGGAACATAGACCTTCTTCCCGTCATGTGTCGAGAGCACCCAGAGTCTAGGTACCATGACATGTTTTCCTTTGTCTTCTTTGCAGCCAAGGATATCTGCAACGGGAATAATCTTTTCCTTATGTACCCACATTTTCTTGGGTCCTTTCTTGTTAGTTCTCCTCAAGTTCTGATTGAACTTAGGTTTAGCATTGTAAATAATAGGAGGAACAACATGATAATCTTTATTCTGAGTTCCATGATACTTCTTAGGTTGTGCCACATGCTTCTTAATGTGTGTGACATGAAAGCTTTGGGCATGTGATGTGTGCCTAATATCATGGGAGTGGCCAAATTTAAATTGGTTATACAGAGGCTTGTATGATATTTTCATATCATCCACAGAATCAAGCTTGTATGGGGTTTCACCCTCATAACCAATGTCAACTCTTTTGTTTCCAGACACAACATATATCATAGAAGCAAGTTGACTTCTGCCAATACTTCTAGATAGGAACTTCCTAAAACTCAAGTCATATTCTTTCAGAATATGATTCATGCTAGGAATGGACTTTTCTGATTCAGAAGGAGATCCACTATCTTTGGATAATTTTAAAACTTTTTCCTTCAGTTCAGAATTTTCCACTTCCAGCTTCTTAGTTTCAAATTCAAATTGCTTTTTCAGCTTTTTGTATTTGATACTAAGATGAGCGTTTAGTTCCAGAAGTTCTGTTAGACTGGAAACTAACTCATCTCTAGTTAGTTCAGAAAATACCTCTTCAGAATCTGATTCTGATGTAGATTCTGATCCATCATCAACTGTGGCCATTAGTGCAAGGTTTGTCTGCTCTCCTTCAGAGTCTGATAGAGAGGTTACCCCAAAAGTGTGCGTGGGTGCAACAATCACGTGATTAACTTCGATGACATTTATCTTGTAAAATTAGTGATTCTAGATTCAATTTAAGGTTATCACTCCCTAAAATTACTAACCACAACAATTAATATTAACAGTAATAATAGCAATATGGGGAAGGGGAAAGAGAAACCAGCGGATCAATAGTGCAATAGATCTGACACAAGTAATAATTAAAAGAGAAAATAAAATTAAAAAAGATGAATTTAAGGGTTACCGAACATTCGAGCTTTGACTGGTTGGCTAACCCTGAAAATTGGACAAGGAAAAATAAACACGAAGGGGTGAGTGTATGGCTAGTTCATTGATCAAAAAGACAAAGTAAATTAATTGAAATTAAAAGGCAAAATAATTAAATTAAATTAAATTAAAGGCAAAAAATAAAATATTAAATAATATTTAAATAAGAAAAGGATTAGAACTTAGCTTTTTGATTGGTGCGGCGCGTAGCCGGAGAATTTTGATTAACCCTGAAAAATGGACAAAAAATAGGCAAAATATGTGAGTGCAAAAGAGTCCATTGACTTTCGAGGTTTTAGCCCTAATAACAATTTTATAATGCAAATAAGGAATAAATACTAAAAAGAAAATAGAGTCGAGACTTAGCTTCGTAAAAAGGCGTGGCACATAGTTGGAGTAAATCCTGTTGCTAACCCTGAAAAATGCACAAAGAAATATTTTTAGTGTACGAATGATCTATAAACCTTAATTGATCAAAGATCTATAAACCCTAAAAAGAAAACTTATTGTGACCTAAAGGGTTTATAAGGCTAAAAATGCGTTAATGGATAACACCTACCAATAACAGTGATTAGTGATCATGATAGAATCAGGGTTTTAGCCCCAAAAACAATTATTAAATAAAAACCTTAATTAAATTATTATTGTAAAAGAAATTTTGATATTACGAGAAAAACGAGTTTTTGATTAAATAATATAAATGGTTATAAAATTATTATATAGTAAAAATAATAAGTAAAAAAGAAGTTATACTAAAAAGAAGAAAAAAAAAAGAAATTTATGTAATAAGAAATAAAAAAAGTTGAAAAATAACTTAGCTCTGATTTGGTGTGTGTGCTTCATGGAGGTACCTGCAAAAAAAAAAAGAATAATAATAGTAATAATAATAATGTAAAAATACAATAATAGTATAATTGTAATAATAACAATAATATAATACTAATAAAAATAATTAACAAAAATATTAGTAATAATAATAATTATAATAAAAAAAAGTTAGTAATGATAATAGTTAAAATAATAAAATAAAAAATATTATAAAATAGGTTTGGCCTCATATAATATAAATTTTCCCAAGAAATAAAGAAAGATTCAGAAAGTTAGATCATGGCTAAAAGGGCAAAAATTCTCAAGAGTTAAAAAAAAAATTATGATTGTAAAAACATAAATTTAAATTAAAATGTAGCAACAATGACCAAAGCAATGATTTAAAAAAACAAGCCTCAGGTATCATCATTGGCCAAAACAAGGTTTTTAAAAAGATTAGAAAAAACTTTTGAAAAGGGGGCCTCATGTTAAATCATTGGCCAAAACCTTTTGAAAGATTTAAAATTGAGAAAAAAACTTTTGTAAAGGGAGGCCTCATATGAAATCATTGACCATCAATTGAACCAATAAAAAGCTACGAAAAAATAAAAAAATAAATAAACACCACCTGAGGGCGTCGATGGCGGTTTGTGGAGGAAAGATGTGCGTTGAACCACTCAGTTCTACGGTGAAAGGAAGATGCAAGTTCTTGAGTTTCTTTTTTAAAGCGTTTTTGATGTTCTTCAACAACCTATGAATTTGTTATGGTATTCATGAGAGAAAGTGAGGTTTGATCTTAGAGAGAAGGAGGAGAAAATAATTTTTGTGTTTGTGAGAAGAGAGAGAGTGAGAATAAGGGTTAGAAAGTTGTTGTGTCCTTTCTAATGTGTAAAAATTAGTGATATTTATAGTGTAACTTAGGTCAACAAATATGGAATAAAAAAAATCAAATATTAACTATTCATTAAAAGCTCAAATCAAATATAATTTGATTGTGATCTTTTAAATAATTAACCAATATTTTCTTAAAAAGATCTTTACTTGTTACCCAAGTTGTGAAAAATGTTTAAAAATAGAACAAATAAAATTAAAAACTTATTTTTTTGGATTTTTTGAATACTTTATGATTTTTGATGATTTTTTGACTAAAAAATGCATAAAAGTGAAAATTGACTATTTTAAAAAATGCATATTTAAATAGTGCGAAAATTAAATTAAAATAGTAAAAAAAAATGCAATTTTTGTGATTTTTAAATAAATGGAAATAAAGTTAGAACTAAAATTAAAAAGAAAGTAAAAGGGAAAATGTTAGAAGTGGGATTTGAACCCGGGACCTCTCGCTCTTGTACCTTTTGCCCTTAAATTCTTACCAGATGTGTCATGTCACTTAATTGAAATAAAATGACATTCATAATTATGTGAGGGCAAATTTTGGGGTATGACAGTCATCAAATAGTGGTTGCACCAGAAGATCAAGAGAAGACCGTATTTACATGTTCCTTTGGTATTTTTACCTACAGAAAGATTCCATTTGGGTTATGCAATGCTCCGCCCACATTTCAAAGATGCATGCAATCCATTTTTTCGGATATGCTTGAAAATTACATGGAAGTCTTCATGGATGCCTTCTCGATTTTTTGTAAGTCTTTTGATAATTGTTTGACTAACCTTTCTCTTGTTTTAGAAAGATGCCAACATGCCAACTTAATCCTCAATTGGAAGAAGTGTTGCTTCACGGTGCGTGAAGGCATAGTTTTAGGTAACAAAATCTCCTATAAGGGAATAGAAGTGGACCAAGCAAAGATTGAAGTTATATCAAAACTTCCCCACCAATGAATGAGAGAGGTATTAAAAGTTTCTTAGGGCATCCAGGTTTTTACTGTACGTTCATAAGAGACTTTTCTAAGATAGCCAAACCCTTAACTACTCTTTTGGCTAAGGATAAGGCTTTTGTGTTTGATAAAGAGTGTGTCGTGGCATTTGAGACCATAAAGAATAAATTACTGTCGGCACCAATTGTTGTAGCCCCAGATTGGTCTCTACCTTTCGATATCTTGTGTGATGCAAGTGATATTGTAGTAGGGGGAGTTCTAGGACAACATAGAGAAAAAAATTACATGTCATTTACTATGCTAGTCATGTGTTGATCCCTGCATAGATGAATTATGCAACAATCGAAAATGAGTTACTAGCTGTGGTTTATGCCTTTGATAAATTTAGGTAATATCTATTGGGTTTTAGAGTCATTGTTTATACTGACCATGCTGCTTTGAAGTATTTATTTGCTAAGCAGGACTCTAAGCCAAAACTTTTGAGATGGATCCTACTTCTTCAGGAATTTGATGTGGAAATTCGTGACAAGAGAGGGTAGGAAAACACCGTAGCTGATCACCTCTCTCGAATGTCACCCATTAAAGAGAAGGAAGACAAACGCCTAATAAAGGATGAGTTCACGGATGAACACATCCTTGTTGCTACTGGTCTACCATGGTTCATAGATTATGTGAATTATCTGGTAGGTAGGGTAATCCCTAATGAATCCGGTTCTAACAAGAAGAATTGTTTTTTGCATGATTACAAGTTCTACTTGTGGTATGAACCATTCTTGTACAAGAAAGGAGTAGATGGTTTGATTAGAAGGTGCATTATAGAAGAGGAACAAAGGAGCGTGTTGAAATCATGCCATGACTCAGACTATGGAGGACACTTTAGTGGTGATAGCACTGCAACAAAAGTCCTCCAGTCGGGGTTATATTGGCATTCTCTGTTCAAAAATGCCCAAGAAATAATCAAAGAGTGCGATAAGTTTCAAAGAACAGGAAACATTTCAAAAAGAAATTAGATGCCTCAAAATTCCATGTTAGAATTCAAACTCTTTGATGTCTAGGGTATAGATTTCATGGGCCCTTTCCCACGTCTTTTGGAAAGAAATATATTTTAGTGGCGGTGGACCATGTATCAAAATGGTTTGAAGCTGTTGCTTTACTAACTAATGATGCGAGGGTTATAGACAAGTTCTTAAAGGAGAACATTTTTGCTAGGTTTGTAGTGTCGAGGGCTCTCATAAGTGATGAAGAAACACACTTTCTAAATCACCTCATGGAGAAGCTACTCTTGAAATACAATGTAAAACATCGAATAGCGACTACTTACCTCCCGCAAACTTGTGGGCAAGTGGAAGTATCAAATAGGCAGCTCAAACCGATCCTGGAGAAGACGGTTAACTCATCTCGCAAAGGTTAGGCAAGAAAGTTGGATGATGCGCTATGGGCATACCACGCTGAAAACAAAATGCCTATAAGTATGTTTCCTTACAAATTAGTATATGGGAAAGTTTATCGTATGCCTATAGAACTTGAACACAAAGCCTTATGGGCCTCGAAAATCCTTAACTTGGATCTTGCTAAAGCGGGAGATTCTCGAATGCTTCAACTCCATGAGTTAGAAGAATTTAGGAATCGAGCTTAAGAAAATGGCAAGATTTACAAAGATCAAACCAAGAAATGGCATGATCGTAAGATCTAACAAAAGGAGTTTTGGGATGGACAAATGGTAATCTTATATTACTCCAGTTTAAAGTTGTTTCATGGTAAGATGAGGTCAAAATGGTCGGGACCATTTGTAATTCACAAGGTGTTCTCTCACTGAGCGATTGAATTACAAAATCAAGCAAATATGGACACTTTTAAGGTTAATGGGCAACGGTTGAAGCCATACTACCATGGTTAAGAGAGTGGCCATATATATGTTGTTCGTCTCGCCGGGTGAGACGGACGACCTTCTAGCCATGCGACGTTTAACGAAGCGCTTCGTGAGAGGCAACCCATACATTTTTCTAACTAGTTTCTTTGTTTTGTGGTTTGTTTTCTTTGTTTAAATTTTTTGTAGGTTCCCTCATTGCTATACTCAAAGAGGTAGAGGAATTGAGACTTAGAAAGTGACTGAATGATGGATTTTTGCCAAAGTTAGCCACTGACAGAAACAAACAGAATATGGGAAACTAAGAAAACTAAACAAAATAACCATACACGCCTCAAAAAAAATTATATTTCAACATCATGTTAATTATACCCATGTAATCAACATAACACCACCACACACTTCTATTGACTGAGAATAGAACAAATCAGTCAGATTCAATGCACACCACTGAAACGATTGTCGTTTTCCACCTCAACCACTACCAAATCCGATAGCATAAATTCTTAATACACTACATTGCTACAAGACATAAACTCTCAACTAAACTAACAATTTCAAAACCTCTAAACCCATTCAAACAGCCTAACTAACATTCACGAAAACAAAGTTGTAACTAATCACCAAAATTGTTAACTCTCAAAAACCAAATAACTAACTGAGTTGTGGATGAATAACCTATTGAGTTGGATTGCAACTCAATGTGTTTTATTCAACAAACTCTCGGCCTGCAACTAACAACCTCAAATCCTAATCACCCTCTTCAAACCTCACTCCTAAACCTGATTCAAACAGTTTCAGATTCTTAAGAGTGAAACTCTGCAATGAAAGGTTGGAAAACCAAAATGAAAAAGTTGAAGTGACGAAAAATGAAGCCTCACTCTAAAATGTACGAACAAACTAACAGATTAACAGGTTTGGACATGGCATAGTTTGTAAAATCCAAACAACATCTTTTTTTCCTAGCTAAATCAATGCTATTTATTAGTTCGTAATATGAAATAGCAATAGGGTTGGTCATGAGCTGCAAAATGATAAATATGTTACAAAATAAAGTCAACAAAAAACCATGAACTTATACAGCCTCACAAATCCACATCAGAGTAGGTAACATCTATGACAACATTGATTTCAAAGCTCATAGAAACATTATATCAAACACGTGGAGGACACAAAAGTAAGAAAAATAAACTGATTTATAAAGATAAATTGCTTTTACCCTAGTCATTCTTACCTGTCTAGTGGAGTTTCTTTCTACTAATTAATATTTTGTGAAGTCTGAAACAAAAAAAAAGTTGTACAAGCTTGTTAAGAAGATAAAACTATACCTCTAATTGATGGATAATGAAGAATAGGAATAAGTAGAAAAAATGATGAAGACCCTAAAATTGGAAACCGGTTAAAAACTCAATCGTGACATCCTGGACATACTATCACCACCGCGTCTCCTCACTCTCTTTGGCCATACATCTGCTCAAACATCTCCATCGCTGCAGCTGTGAACATTCAAACCTTCCTCCACCATCTTAAACCTTCCTTCGCATTTAAAAAATTGGGTTAAATATGCTAGGGATCCCTCTAAATATGCGACCCTGTAATTTTAGTCCCTCTAAAAATTTTCTTCAATGAATGGTCCTCACAATCTTTTCCGTCCCTAACATTGGTCTCTCCCATTAGTTTCCATTAACAGAGGCTGTCGTAAATCACCTCCGGCGACGCTCATCCAACAAACCATGACCCAAAAACATCACCCCCACCCTCTTCTCATCGCGAATTCACTCCTAGAACTCAACTCCTCTAATTTTACTCCTAACCTCTAAAATCGTTGAAACCCTCATGAACCTTAAATCTAAAAAAAACAAAATTAAATGATGAGGAAAAGGAATCAGAGGGGACTAACATAGGGCTTTTACTCAACATGGCTCAAGCATTCATGGGGTATTTGGAAAAGAGAAGGGAGATGAAGGAATCTGGATGACCCTTGTTTTTTCAATTTCCTTGATTTTTACCTGTGTGCCTCTGTTTGTTGTTGTGTTATTGTGGTGTTTTTGTTGTTAGAGGTTGTGAGAGGAGTACTAAGAGTGAGGATAATTGAGATTATGTGAGGAAGAGGATATTAAGTTGAGGTTGCGAGAAAGAGGTTGAGGTCAAAGGAGGTGAAGATTGCAGAGAATCACTGACAGAGAGTTGTTGAGGGAGTGGAAGAAGATGAAGGTGGAGAGAATGGTGAAATGGTTTTACAAACATCACGTTTTTACAAAAATCATGCTTTTACATCTCCTATTTTTTATGTTTTTTAAAAACTCAAGACAGACGTATGCATTGCATCTCATGAATTCATTATTAAACATATTCTGCTACATAATTTCAAATGTTAGCATCAAAAAGAATCTGCACAGAGTACGACTAATGACTAAAAGTCATCCCGACAAACGAAAATATTTCAGCAGCAACATCTCTTATAACTAACTCAGTTGATTAGAAGTCAACGTATACAAGGGGCATGACACAATTTTTCCAATCAATCTGGGGCAATCAGGTCAAGATTATGAGAATCTCTCAAAAATGCCAAACGAACAGGGGCAGCCACCCAAGTGGGTCTGAAGCTACCTCTCGATCAGTCAGGGGCATCATCCTCAGTTTATGAGTACTGGGGGCATGTCATCCATAATACATATCTCATAAAGTCCCCGCGAGACGAATCTTTTCAAAATCCCTACAAGCTGGGTGAAAGCCGTGCAAGGCATGTTCAACACTTGATCAATACTCAGTGGTGTGTCCTAATCAATATAAGTCTAGGAATGGCAAGAGCTATAAATCACTGGGGGCAATATTCAAAGCATTCATGCCTTCCCACAAATCCGGTTACACAGGATCATATCCCCACAGGGTAATCATTAAGAAGACATCTTCAAATGCTCTCGTCCCAACAAAGACTTAGTTCCTCAACGGAGTTTACATCTTCGACACTGCCGGTTCCCCGACACTTTTCTATTCTCCAAACAGGGTTATTCACCTCTCTTATCCCCATTCAGGGTGCATCAAGGATAAATCATTCAAATGACTCTCATCCCCAAGCAGAAATCATAAATCCCCAGCTGAGCATCTTCAAAACAAAATCAGACAACAAAATCACAAGGACATAGAGGTTTATTTTGTCAATCAAGACAACATAAATCATATTCACACATCATATGTGTCATACCCCAAAATTTGCCCGATCAAATCTACGTCCGTTAATCCATCAAGGTTCAAAATTAAGGGTCATGGGGTTCGACATTTCTATTGTCAAACCCGCTCTCTTATAAATCAGGTGGAGTTAACACAAGGGCGTAAGTAACAGATGTTTAAGACCCGAATGTTGGGCCCGACTGTTACAAGGTTTTATCGTTGTTTGGGGGTATTATGGGTTTATTGACATTTGTTTCGATTATTGTCATTATTTTTTAGCATTTAATACATTTCATTATTAATATTAATACTATTAGAATTATTATTAGGTAGTATTAGGATTAATATTAGGTTAATTAATTGAGTTTACTAGTATTAATTAGGTTTTATTAACTATATATTACTAATATTAGGTTAGAATTTTAATAGGATTATTGTTATTATTAGTATTGTGCTCTTATAATTATTTCTTTTGCTCATTAAAAAAAAATATAAAATATGAAATAAAAAAAAGGGGTTGTATTAACACCAAAGAAAAAAACGTGAAAAGAAGTTTGAGAAGAACAAAAATGGCAAGATTTGATATCAAATATTTTTGCATTAGAGGCAAGATTTTGGATCAAAATAAGTTTTGTGAAACCTAATGCAAAAGATATAAAAGGAGAAGATTAATTCAAAGCAAGGGGTGGCCGCAAGACTGCTAGTTCAAGAACAGAAAAGCTGTAACTTGGAAGGAGGTGGCATCCAAAGGGATTGACCGATCCAAGCCAGATAAACGATCCCAATCGATCCCCTGGAGTCTTCGGAAGCCGTTACGACCATTGCCTTCATCCGAATCATCCGGAATTGCATCCTCCAAATCACGTTCTCGTCACTTTTCTTTTCAATTTCGTTTTCAATGATTCACGCCTCATAGATGCGTTTTGACCATATAATCTTGTTTGCCATGATATGAAGAGTAATCCTGGATAATTTAATTGGAGTTATACTGCAGGTTCGGAAGTGTACCATTACTAGGGTTTTGGAGCTCTTAATTGGGATTATTTGATACAGGTTAAATTGGATGAAATTGAGGCCATTATCCTACTCATAGGATTAAACCGAATTGATTCGTGCCCTTCAACGTGGTTTATAGTTCATATTTTTTTCAGTTTATGATTTTAGGTGATATGGCCACGTTGTGAAACCGTTGCCATAGGGTCTATCGATCCAGAAAAAAAGCAACAAAGGAAGAAGAAGACAGGCGTGGGGGCGCGCAAGCATTTTTTAAAGTTTGTGACATTTTGTTCATATATTATTGTCTTGGATCTGTTAACTAACAGCGAATAATCTTTGGTGCAGTGGTTAAAGGGAACGCATAAAGGCCTTGGTGCATTAGGGAGGGGGTTCGATCCCCACCTCTGCCTTATTTTGTTGGATTTCTTTGATTCCATTTATTTGCAGATCTGGTGCATACGATTAACATGCGCCCACGATGTTCCTCGCACTCTGACCATCAGATTTCAACGCATGAAGATCAAACGCCCACCAGATTGGAGGCTCACGGTAGACCCTCAGGAGATGTTCGCAGGCAATCCACGCCCAGGTTTTGTCTTGTAGTTTTTTATTATTTCATTTATTTTGTGTTTTATTTAAAGGTTTGTTTTAATTAATTTATTTTAAAGTCAAATTAGGATTAATTAATAGTAAATAATAAAATTAGGATTAGGTTTAGGATTTCTCCCGATTATTCGATTATGTCGATTATTCGACTTAATTGATTTAATTAATTTTAGATTAAAAATCAAAAAAGGAACCCTATAAAGGTTAAAGGTATTAGGGTTTACCCCATCCCATTTGGCCAAAATATCAAAATATTAGGATTTAAATTATTATTCGTTCCGACTAAATCTATTGGTCGCGATGGTTAATAATCGATTAATTTAATTAATCAAATCCTATAAATTAAAATTCAAATAAATTTATTTTGCTAAATGGTTTTAACCATCCTATTGGTTATGATGATTAGCATATTTCCCCTTATCAATTCGTTATTATTTGTAATCGAAACTATCGGTTATGAGGGGTAACGATAAATTAATAAATTAATAATTAAAATACATCAATTTGCTAAAAGTGATAATCGAATCAATCGATTAGAATTGCCAGCAATCCTTTACTAATCTGTTAACTATGGCGATCGAATCTATTGATCGTTGCGGTTAATAGTGCCATATTAAATCAGGGTTGTACGCCCAAAACACTTAAAATACATCAAATCACAAACCACGGATTTTCATCTCTTCAATTCTGCGATGTTCAAACTACGATAAGGTAATTCAAAATACCTTCGAACTTCGCATTTCAAAAACAAATTCAAATACATTCAATTCAATTCTAAGGCGTACAACCCTGTCCCCGAACTATGTTGACTCTGATTCTCCATAAGGAGATACGTAGGCACTTGGCAACAAGGCGAGTCCCCCTCTTCCAAACTCTAATCATGTTCAAATAGTTAGCCTTTAACTCTATTTACTGTCTGTCATCTTTCTTTATCTTTTGCCATAAACCCTTATCTTTGCAATGTTAACCTTTAGGAAAGGGTTGAGGGTGCCTAACACCTTCCCTCGACCTGAATATAGTATCTTACCCTGATCTCTATACTGCGTAGGGTTTCCTATTCGCCCTTCAGAATAGGTGGCGACTCTCTAAGTTAAAATTTTTAGGCAGGTTGCTACAGCTGGCGACTCTGCTGGGGATAACTTAATAGTGAATACTATGCTCCTATAGGCTTTGGCAGGGTTTAGGTTTTTGACAAACTTTTTTAGGGTTTGGCTAATTTGCAAAAAATTAGGGTTTATTTATATTTAAATATTTAAAGTTTTTACTTTATTTATTTATTCATAATTTCATCTTTTACATCAATTGAATAAATACCTGTTTATAAAAAAATCTGTTTATTTAAATATTTGCTGCGTATTGTATTTTTTTAAATTGCAAGCGGCCGGATTCAAGGTTAGTTTCAAATATTTAAATTTTATTTATTTATTTATTTTCCTTTTCAATTTCATTACTGCAATTTAATTAAATATTTATTTAAATGAATATTTATTTCTATTATATTTGCTGGTGTTTTTTTTTATGTTGTGTTAAACCCTAAGTGTGGGAGTTAACTTTGAGATCAATAGGGGAGTATGAATCGCCTACGAGTCTCATTGATAACTCCACTCGGAGTGGGTTGAGTATTCGGAAATGTCCAAAACGAGGCTTGACTTTGTTGAGGGCAGGACTGGATACTTGGCTAATCTCTCCGAGAACCTACCCCAAAAATTCGAACCTCGTGGATAAAATGACTTGTTCTAAAATCCGAAGAGACAAAAAGTCTCGGAGGCTACGAACGACCCCATGAGACCTTCTAGAATCCCCTATAAAAAGGTTGGCTCCCAAGAGCCGCTACGTCGGACCTATGAACTTAGGACTTTTGTGCTTCTGTGCTCATTATATGTTTGCAAATATCTATGCGTTTCAATTTTGCAGGTATCCTTACGTAGTCCCTAGCCTGTAAGGGCTCTAATTTCTAAGACCACGTCTTTTCCACGAAGGATATCACCACCTATGTATTCCCTAGCTTGTATAGATGTTATTTTTATATCCTTGTATTTTTACAACTACGTGTCCTTCCCACGAGGGACATCTTCGTTTACGCGCGTCGATTGGTCTCTCGATGACCATGAGATCTAGTGACTGTCTAGAACGGTCACCTCGTGCTTACATCTTTCGGGATTCTATTTCCAAAAATTGCATCCCTCGCATGAAGAACATCTTCGTTAGCATACGTCAATTGGTCTCTCGATGGCCATGAGATATAGTGATTGTCTCGAACGGTCACTCTATGCTTGCTCCTGCGAACTCCCTAGCCTGTAGGGATTTTCTTTTACGTTCATGTGTTTCTACAACGTGTCCTTCCCCTGAAGGACATCCTCATTAATGCACGTTGATTGGCTTCGCGATGGCCATGAGAGCTGGTAGCTGTCTTGAAGAGTCAACCCGTGTTTATTCCTGTGCACCCTCTAACTTGTAGGGTTTGGATTTCCATTTATACATCTTTCATCCCTAACTTGTAGGGATTTCATTTTATCCAATATCGTCCTTAGATAGGTTGTGTTCCACATAGAGAACCTTCCCATGCGGGTCAAATTCGTAAGTACACGTCGAACGACCTCTCGAAGGTCATGAGACTTGGTGACTGTCCTGAACGGTCATCAGCTGCTACTTTCCGCGTACCCCTTAGTCTAAGGGATTCCCATTGGTGTATTATAATCTCAAGCTTGCGAGTATCTCATTAGAGTCTAATGTTATCCCTAAATCCGCACAGGCTATCCTTAGGATCATATCTACCGCACGTCCGCATTGCATTGCATACAAGGGGTCATAATAGACAAAAAATAAAGGAGTCCTTTGCATACGCGTGCATTCGCATTTTCATGCGTTCATACATTTACATTCACATTTGCATTTCTACCTTCGCCCGCACCCACACTTACCGTGCTAGCCGATTCCCCGAGACTCACAAAAAAAATTAAAAGGATTGTAGACTATGGAGAAAGGAGGATAAATTTTCGAGAACGAACTTGGTCTCACAAGGAGGAAAAATGATGTCTTTCACCATGCCAGACGCATGCCCACGCCTTGTCGTGACAGGATTGTGAATGCAACAAAGGTTATTATCGAGCAAGGATTAGTTCAACAACGAAGTTCCCTCATAGGTACACTCAAGAGGTATCTAGTCATTAAGGGGTTCATCTATGAACACATCAAATTTACAAGGACACTCTACGATAACCTGGGGGCAAGGATTAATCCAACTAGGGCAATACCCTGAACAAAAATGCGTGACTATGATGGAGGGAATGCGACATATGCTAACTCCATACCAAGGGGCAAAAGGGCCATAGGTTTTTCTATCAATCTACAAACTTTGAAGGCTGCAAATGGTGTGGTGCTATCCTTAAAAAAAAGCAAAAGAGGTTCAGTCAAAGGAAACTCATGAAGTTCTGATACGACGAAAACCCACCGCTTACGATTATTTCCGACAGGTTTGACGTGCCCAAGGAGAATTCGAGATTACCCTTTTACTTCTACAAGTTTAGGAACTAAGGAGTAAAGCAAGGTCAACGGACTCACAAGGGAGATTGCCCTTAGGATTAATAGGTTTATCTTTCTAGTTCTAATTCCTACGATCACAAAATGCTATTTGATGTAAAACGTTGTACCTTTCGAATAGTAATTCAATAAAATAATCATGCATGTTTTGAAATCAATTCTTTCGCTCCGCTTTTGCATTACTACGACTTTCCATTTCAAATTATTTTTCAAATTATCACTCCCAATCATTAACAAACTTGAGGGAGAATGACGAATACAAATAACTAAGTCCAGCTAAATAAATGCTTTCAAGGTAAGACCGAACCGACGATGTACAGGCATTGTTTCAAATTCCCAAACACTGGAGATATAAGGATGTTAATCCCTCGTCACCCCCTCGAGCCAGGAGTTGGAGTTTGTTTCTACTTTTTCAAATAAACCCTGATTTTAACCAGGGGCAGGGTAGATTTCAATTAATTCAATGGCGTGTTTTGGTTGTCAAGAGAATCAATCAATCCGAGCAAGGATTCAAGCAAAGGTTCAAGCATATCTTCTTCCTCGCGTTCATCCAAGATTGAGGAAGCAATGGAGATAACATTCACAAACATCTTCTTCCTCAATACATCATTCAGGATCGAGGAAGTATCAAAGTTGAAGCTTGCAAATCAAAGTCGACATGGCAGTCACAAGGATCAAATCTCAAAAGGAGCATTCAAAAGAAAAACGCCCGCTAAGTCAAAATGGAATTTTTTTATTCCATGAAAACAAACCAAATGACTTAGGCAAAATTCAGGGCATCCCGATGGATCAAATTCAAAGGAATTGGTTCATACAAAAATAAGGGATAAAAACAAAACAAAGAAAAAATACAAAGCACAATCTTGTGACTGCTAAATCATTGAAGCTTCTCATAAATGCTTGGATCTCTACAACATTTTCATCAATGCTTGCATCTATACTAAGGCTTTTGCTCAATATCAAAAACTGAAACGACTCTCTTACAAACAAATCACATCCATTGGATTAAGCGAATTTTAGGACTGGGAGAACATCAAGGAGAAAGGGGTGGGCTAAATAAATTTTGAGCCTTATATCCATTGTTCTTAAACCACGAACCAAGCCAAGATACAACATTCAAAAGTCCTAATTGAGGCAAGGTCAACTATGAAAGCATATTAAGCAGGATTTGTTATACTGACTCCAAAAGTTTGTTAAAACTATTTCTAATCACTACGCTTCTTCAAGCATTCATTTCTAATCATTCAATCTTAATTCATAACGAACCTCGATTTCAAAACTTGCATTTGCATTACATTGAAGTTACTTCTCAAAAGGTACAACACCGTCTACGAATATACACTTAGCACAAAGGTGATCATTTCTGATAAAGACTCTTGAATGGGGAAACCACGTCTAGAGGGTTTTCCTAAACAGGGGCATACAAACAAACATCCTATTCACTAGGGGCATTCTTCCTAAAGGTTCAATTGACTTCGGTCACACCTCGAAGCAATCTCAATCAGGGGCATGTCAAACATGGGACGAATTCAAACTCAAAAGGATAGAACACCATGGGTAACCCTCCATATCTGGGAAGTCAAGGGCATGCCCTTCAAACTAAACGTCGAAGCATATGACAAGGTTATTTCCTGGGGCATTTCCCTCATAAGCATCTTCTTCCGCTAAAATATTGGGGCATTGGATTTCAAATCCATAAGACGCACAACATAAGGAGAAGGCGTTCTCGCGCTTTACAACATCTGACAAATCTTTCTCCTAACTACAATCTTCAAAGTTAAAAAAAAAATGGTATTGGGGAATCGCGCTAGCATCCAACAACCATCCAACCTCGGCGAGCTATATACGCTGGTTATCAGCAACCTACCATTGGGGCATCATGCAAATACATACAAATCATGCATTACACATATTGGTCGACACATTACACCACGCCTTTTCAGGTAGTCTTCTGTAAGACATTTTCATTCAAAATAGTCTTTTCTAAGACATTCATCATCCTTTCTAGGAACCTCTTCAGGCAGTCTTATTTAAGACAATCATCGTCATTTCCAAGAACCTTTTTAGGGTAGTCTTCTCCAAGACATTCTTCTTCTAAGTACCTTTTCAGGTAGTCTTCTTCAAGACATTCCTTTTCTAAGTATCTTTTGAGGTAGTCTTCTTCAAGACATTCTTCTTCTAAGCACCTTTTCAGGTAGTCTTCTTCAAGACATTCCTTTTCTAAGTACCTTTTGAGGTAGTCTTCTTCAAGACATTCTTTTTCTACGTACCTTTTCAGGTAATCTTCTGCGAGACATTCTTGTTCTAAGTACCTTTTGAGGTAGTCTTTTTCAAGACATTCTTTTTTCTAAGTACCTTTTCAGGTAATCTTCTGCGAAACATTCTTGTTCTAAGTACCTTTTGAGGTAGTCTTTTTCAAGACATTCTTTTTCTAAGTACCTTTTCAAGTAGTCTTCTTCGAGACATTCTTGTTCTAAGCACCTTTTCAGGTAGTCATCTTCGAGACATTCTTGTTCTAAGTACCTTTCCAGGTAGTCTTTTTCAAAAACAATTCTCATCCTTTTCAGGAACCTCTTCAGGTAGTCTTCTTTAAAGACATTATAAGAACCTTTCTAGGCAGTCTTTTCTAAGACATTCATTGTCCTTTCTAAGAACCTCTTTAGGTAGTCTTTTCTAAGACATTCTCTTTCCAGAAACCTTTTCAGGTAGTCTTCTTTAAGACAAACATTCACATCCATTCCAAAAACCTTTTCAGGTAGTCTTACAGAAGACATTACTTCGTTCCACCCATTACATCAACCAAACATACGCATAGGCATAAGCATAGCCGTGGTGTAGGTGCAAATATGGTTTAAACAAGTTCAACAAGGAGATAAAATCTTGGGGATGATATCAGCATCGACATCAACATACATACATACGCATTAGCATACGCATATCATCTCGTGCATTTGCATACTACAAAAGCCCAGTTTCCAACCCTCGTGTTGTGAAAGGTGTATGTCCCGACCCACGTGTCGTGAGTTTCCAACCCTCGTGTCGTGATAGGTGTGTATTCCGATCCTCGAGTCATGAGTCTCCAAACAGGTGAATCTTTTTCAAACAGGTAAGTTTGCTAGAACTATAGCAAGTGATCTCTTCTTATGCAGGTACGCTTGTCAGAACCATGGCAGGTAATTCCTAATGGTGCAGGTAAACTTGTCCGAGCCAGGGCAAGTGATCCTAATGGTGCAGGTGAACTCGTCCGAACCAGGGCAAGTGATCCTAATGGTGCAGGTGAACTCGTCCGAACAAGGGCAAGTGATTCCTAATGGTGCAGGTGAGCTTGTCAGAACAATGACTAGTAATCCTAAATGGTGCAGGTGAAATTTGTCCGAACCAGGACAAATAATCCTAATGGTGCAGGTGAAATTTGTCCGAACTAGGGCAAATAATCCTAATGGTGCAGGTGAACTCGTCCGAACAAGGGCAAGTAACTCCTAATGGTGCAGGTGAGCTTGTCAGAACTATGACAAGTAATCCTAAATGGTGCAGGTGAAATTTGTCTGAACCAGGACAAATAATCCTAATGGTGCAGGTGAAATTCGTCCGAACCAGGGCAAATGATCCTATTGGTGCAGGTGAGTTTGCGATAACCCTCGCAAATGATCCAAATGGTACAGGTGAGTTTGCGATAACTCTCGCAAATGATCCTAATGGCGCAGGTGAGTTTGCTATAACCCTAGCAAATGATCCTAATGGTGCAGGTAGGTTTGCTATAATCATAGCAAATGACCCTATTGGTGCAGGGATTTATTTTCCCATACCAGGATTTTCTACACGGAGTTATCAATACATTTCAACCACATAGTGGTCATTCTACAGTCAAATGGGTATCATCAGTCCTTTTCAGGAACCTTTCCAGGTAGTATTCTTTAAGACATATTCCATCCTTTTCAGGAGCCTCTCCAAGCAGTCTTCTGTAAGACGTCTTCCATCCCTTCTAGGAGCTTTTTCAGACAAACGAGGTTTTACAAAGGATTTTACAACAAATATTTTCAAAAGGTTTCTCAATTGGGTTTATCACGTTAGTCCCTCGGCAGTGATATTCTCCAAAACATCATCTATAACAATCAAAGGTGTTATCTTTCTTTTCAGAGCTACTAACATACTTTAACTGACAATCATGCATCATTCAACTAACATATCTCATTCATACATAATGCATATACATACATCGCTCTCATTGATTTTGAGAAGCTCACCGCATCATGCATCGCATACATCATAACATCGCATAAAATTCAGGTTGCCTTTTAGGCTGTGCTACAACCAAAGCATCTGGTTCCTTCCAGAAAGTATTTGCCTCATATTGCGAAAAATGGTATTTACCTTGGGTGGCATCTCTAAGCCCATCTCCCACGGAATGTCCTCCCAACAGACGCAAATTTCAGGGCATTTTCAGTGTCCAATCATCTTCTACCTTGGGTGGCAGACGTGCCTATCTGACTCTTCCGGTTTAAGAAGATTGAACAGGGGCAGCTGTCATACCCCAAAATTTGCCCGATCAAATCTACGTCCGTTAATCCATCAAGGTTCAAAATTAAGGGTCATGGGGTTCGACATTTCTATTGTCAAACCCGCTCTCTTATAAATCAGGTTGAGTTAACACAAGGGCGTAAGTAACAGATGTTTAAGACCCGAATGTTGGGCCCGACTGTTACAAGGTTTTATCGTTGTTTGGGGGTATTATGGGTTTATTGACATTTGTTTCGATTATTGTCATTATTTTTTAGCATTTGATACATTTCATTATTAATATTAATACTATTAGAATTATTATTAGGTAGTATTAGGATTAATATTAGGTTAATTAATAGAGTTTACTAGTATTAATTAGGTTTTATTAACTATATATTACTAATATTAGGTTAGAATTTTAATAGGATTATTGTTATTATTAGTATTGTGCTCTTATAATTATTTCTTTTGCTCATTAAAAAAATAAATATAAAATATGAAATAAAAAAAGGGGTTGTATTAACACCAAAGAAAAAAACGTGAAAAGAAGTTTGAGAAGAACAAAAATGGCAAGATTTGATATCAAATATTTTTGCATTAGAGGCAAGATTTTGGATCAAAATAAGTTTTGTGAAACCTAATGCAAAAGATATAAAAGGAGAAGATTAATTCAAAGCAAGGGGTGGCCGCAAGACTGCTAGTTCAAGAACAGAAAAGCTGTAACTTGGAAGGAGGTGGCATCCAAAGGGATTGACCGATCCAAGCCAGATAAACGATCCCAATCGATCCCCTGGAGTCTTCGGAAGCCGTTACGACCATTGCCTTCATCCGAATCATCCGGAATTGCATCCTCCAAATCACGTTCTCGTCACTTTTCTTTTCAATTTCGTTTTCAATGATTCACGCCTCATAGATGCGTTTTGACCATATAATCTTGTTTGCCATGATATGAAGAGTAATCCTGGATAATTTAATTGGAGTTATACTGCAGGTTCGGAAGTGTACCATTACTAGGGTTTTGGAGCTCTTAATTGGGATTATTTGATACAGGTTAAATTGGATGAAATTGAGGCCATTATCCTACTCATAGGATTAAACCGAATTGATTCGTGCCCTTCAACTTGGTTTATAGTTCATATTTTTTTCAGTTTATGATTTTAGGTGATATGGCCACTTTGTGAAACCGTTGCCATAGGGTCTATCGATCCAGAAAAAAAGCAACAAAGGAAGAAGAAGACAGGCGTGGGGGCGCGCAAGCATTTTTTAAAGTTTGTGACATTTTGTTCATATATTATTGTCTTGGATCTGTTAACTAACAGCGAATAATCTTTGGTGCAGTGGTTAAAGGGAACGCATAAAGGCCTTGGTGCATTAGGGAGGGGGTTCGATCCCCACCTCTGCCTTATTTTGTTGGATTTCTTTGATTCCATTTATTTGCAGATCTGGTGCATACGATTAACATGCGCCCACGATGTTCCTCGCACTCTGACCATCAGATTTCAACGCATGAAGATCAAACGCCCACCAGATTGGAGGCTCACGGTAGACCCTCAGGAGATGTTCGCAGGCAATCCACGCCCAGGTTTTGTCTTGTAGTTTTTTATTATTTCATTTATTTTGTGTTTTATTTAAAGGTTTGTTTTAATTAATTTATTTTAAAGTCAAATTAGGATTAATTAATAGTAAATAATAAAATTAGGATTAGGTTTAGGATTTCTCCCGATTATTCGATTATGTCGATTATTCGACTTAATTGATTTAATTAATTTTAGATTAAAAATCAAAAAAAGAACCCTATAAAGGTTAAAGGTATTAGGGTTTACCCCATCCCATTTGGCCAAAATATCAAAATATTAGGATTTAAATTATTATTCGTTCCGACTAAATCTATTGGTCGCGATGGTTAATAATCGATTAATTTAATTAATCAAATCCTATAAATTAAAATTCAAATAAATTTATTTTGCTAAATGGTTTTAACCATCCTATTGGTTATGATGATTAGCATATTTCCCCTTATCAATTCGTTATTATTTGTAATCGAAACTATCGGTTATGAGGGGTAACGATAAATTAATAAATTAATAATTAAAATACATCAATTTGCTAAAAGTGATAATCGAATCAATCGATTAGAATTGCCAGCAATCCTTTACTAATCTGTTAACTATGGCGATCGAATCTATTGATCGTTGCGGTTAATAGTGCCATATTAAATCAGGGTTGTACGCCCAAAACACTTAAAATACATCAAATCACAAACCACGGATTTTCATCTCTTCAATTCTGCGATGTTCAAACTACGATAAGGTAATTCAAAATACCTTCGAACTTCGCATTTCAAAAACAAATTCAAATACATTCAATTCAATTCTAAGGCGTACAACCCTGTCCCCGAACTACGTTGACTCTGATTCTCCATAAGGAGATACGTAGGCACTTGGCAACAAGGCGAGTCCCCCTCTTCCAAACTCTAATCATGTTCAAATAGTTAGCCTTTAACTCTATTTACTGTCTGTCATCTTTCTTTATCTTTTGCCATAAACCCTTATCTTTGCAATGTTAACCTTTAGGAAAGGGTTGAGGGTGCCTAACACCTTCCCTCGACTTGAATATAGTATCTTACCCTGATCTCTATACTGCGTAGGGTTTCCTATTCGCCCTTCAGAATAGGTGGCGACTCTCTAAGTTAAAATTTTTAGGCAGGTTGCTACAATATGTCATACATCATATTCATACATTGCATACATTACTATATAATACATGCATCATGACATTTCATATTTCTAACTTTGTTTTCAGGTTCCGCCTCGACAAGCATTCCTCTCAGATATAATCAAGCTGAAGATTCATTCTAACAAGTCTTTTTACATACCAAAACATCATCAAATAACTTATCAACTCTAACGAGCAAGCATTCTCTATCAGATATGATCTAATGTATGACCCGTTCCGGTTTACTCAATCAGATATGGTCTAATGTATGACCCGTTCCGGTATTCTCAATCAGATATGGTCTAATGTATGACCCGTTCCGGTATTCTCAATCAAATATGGTCTAATGTATGACCCGTTCCGATATTCCTCTTAAGATATGGTTGAATGAATAACTCGTTGTCATACCCCAAAATTTTCCCTTACATAATCACAATTGTCATTTTATGGCGCAATGGGTAAGGAAGTAAAGTTTGCAGGTATACGGTCACGGGTACGAATCCCACTACTCACAATTTTCCCTTTTAATTACTAACTTTATTTTATTTTTTATTTTTTTCAAAATCACAAAAAGTTGTATTTGTTTTATTTTGTATTTTTAACTAATTTGTGTGTTTTGTTAATTAAGTTCTTAAAAAACAGTATTTTTTGCTTTTTTTACCTTATATTCAAAAATAAAAAAAATTATTATTAGTTTTTATTAGTTAATTTTTGTTTTTAAATTAAACCTTTTTTTAGAATATTCTTTTTACTTTTATTAAAAAAAAAAATAGACATAAAAAAAATCATAAAATAAAGAAAAAGATTGAAAAAGATTTTTCCTTTTTGCATTTTAAGTTAATTTTTTATTTGGTTAAATATAAACCTCAAATAAAAATCTTAATTTTGGGCTTTTTGGTTAGTTTTAATTAATTAGAGTCCATTTGATTTTATGTTTTTAAACCTAATATTTATTATATATACCAACTTTCATAACCCTTATTTGGGGACGGACCAATACGTACAGAGTCTGAACCCTTATTTTTCATTCTATCACAAACTAACAATCCAATCCTAACCTACTTTTCACAGCAACTAACCCCTTTTTGCACAGTACATACACTCTCCAATTCCACAACTAACAATAACCCTTCCCAGAAATCACATTCAAGCCATCATCTCCGTTAATAATTTATCACCTTAAAGACCATAAACCTGTAAACAATTTCTATCAAAATAATTTCCGAATACATTCATCACTATTATCATGTTGTTGCTGTTTGCTTTGGTTGTTGGTTCTAATTTTTTGCAGAAAGGAGGAGAACAAAATCGGGAAAAATATGATGCTTACGAACCTCCACACATCCAACCGGATCTCCTCAACGGACGACACGCCGTGAATCAACGTCTGTCGCGTCTCTGCCTTGACAAATCGCATAGCTACGGCATCTCTGTTCCTCCGAAACCTAACCGCGGCTATCGGATCCAACACCAACTCATACAAATGCAACAACTTCCTCAGCATGAATTCAGATCATCACTCAACATATACAAATACGCTTCGAATAGAAGAGGATACCGATATTCAGAATCGAACAACTCGTCACACAATGTCATGCCCCAAAATTTGGCCGATCCAGTATGCGTCTATTAATTTATTAAAGGTATTAAAATTAAGAGTTATGGGGTTTAACATATCTATTGTTAAACCCACCCTCTTATAAAACCTTTCAATTAAATTTAGATGTATAAATTTTGAGCCCAATCATTTGGCCCAATCTATCCCACTATAAGGTTTGGATTTTCATCTCTTTACAATAATCTATTAACCATTATTTGGTATAATTATTATTATAAGTTTATTAACTAGTATTTTATTAATTAATATTTGTTTAATTATTATTAATGTTAATTCTAATATTATTAGGATTATCATTATTATTATTTTCAACTATTATTATTATTTACTTAGTTAATTAATTAGTTGGGCAATAGGCCCATTAGCTGTAGAAAAACCCTAATTTTGACTAATATAAATAGGATATTTTTGTACACATTAGGGGAGGCCAATTCTTCACTGTAGATTTTCTCCCGACTAACAATTGACCGGCTTCCTTTCACTTTCACGTATTTTTTTTCACAAATTCACATATCCAAAAAACTACGCTTTCCTCTTCTCCCTTTGAGGGTTTGTCTTAGGATTCGTCTTGAACATCCCTAATCCGCCATTGTCGATCAACTGACAAGAGCTGACAAACCCTTTCCCCTTTCAAACGTAATTTTCAAACCACTCAAACACGATTTCAAATCATTCAAACTCAATCACAAACTCAAGCATTTTTGGCCGATGATTAATCTATGAGGCCTCCTTTTTGAAAACCCTTTTTTTTCAAAAAAACCTTTGGCCAATGATTTAATATGAGGCCCCCTTTTAAAAGTCTTTGTTTTGGCCAATGATGAACATTTGAGGCTTCTGTTGAATTTTAATGTTTTTTTCTTTTAAAGGTTTTTGGCCAATGATGTATTGAGGCCGTATTTTTATATCCTATACATGTATTTTGGTTTAGCCATGGTCATTATCGTCTCGATCTGACAATGACCTTATCAAAACCTTTGAGGTTTTGCCCTCTTTGCCATACATGGTCCTTGGCCTACAGTCATTGTTGTCTCGATCTGACAATGACTTTATCAAAACTGAGATTTACCCTTTTGGGCAAAGGCTAACCTTTTTTTAAATCTATTAACGAATAATTGTCAAACCCTTTTTTTATAAAACCTAAACCTAAAGATTAAATGGGTCCCCTTGAGTACAAGGGAGGCAAAGGATGCCTAACACCTTCCCTTTACCTACTGACCCAAAATCTTAATTTTTATTTAATTTTAAAGTTTTACCCTTTTTCCTTTAAATAAAGGGTGGTGGCTCTAATTTTTAGGCAGGTTGCTACACACAAGAGCAACCAAACACAGACCTTCATGTCGCAAATCTGACGTGGAGCCAAAATCAACCTGCTTTGATGAATCCGCCGCGGAAGCACTCACCAAGATAACCGCAGTTGAACCGCTCACCTTGTCGGCGAACCTTCCTCCCACGAGGCCAACACCCGCACGGACAACATTGGCAAACCCAGTTCCTCCACCGCACTGGATTCAAACCGGCCACCCTTCAGCCGACACCGCCGGAACGCAAAACCACGACCGTCTGAGCCCGATGATGTCGGGAAACTCTCCGATCGTGATTCCGATGACCCAGATTGCGATTCCAGCGACCCTTCCGTGTTGTCCTCGTTGAGGTATTTTTTCGCTTCTTTCGTTTATTAAGTCCTGTTGAGATATTTATTAAGGATTTGTTTTGTTTATCAAAGAAGATTGAGGACGAAAACTATGGAAAAGTGATTCTCATTTTTTGTTTCATATTTGTTGTGTAGTCTTTGTATTTCATTGGCAAAATAAAAAAAACGTGAGTGGCTGTTAATATGGGATATGAAAAAGTCTACTAAACTTTTATTCTTTTTTTTGGTTTAATTTAATGTTTGATTTAAATAAATAAACATAAAAAAAAGGGAATTTGGAACTTGGAAATTGAAAAGGACACTACTGTATCAATAAGCGGAAAGTGGCAGAGACGTCAATGTCTCTTAATATATTTTCCTTGATTTTTTTATTTTGTTGTTATTATTTTCTTTTATTGTATTTCTTTTTTTTTTAGATTTAAATGATTATTAATTAGTGATGAGTGAGCCTTGCATTGGGTTTGACTGGGATCTTTTCTTTAATTAGCATACACCTCTATTATATATTTACACCCATTATAATCTACCTCCTCTCGTTCTTTCTATTTTATTTTATGATCTTATTTAATTAGTTTTTTAGTTTAAATATTTAAGTTTGTTCATTAAAAATATAAATCAATAAAAATACAAAATATGTTAGTTTAATTTTTTTTTCTTATTAAAAATACCAAAAATATTTTATTATGTTCAATTTGCTAGCTTATTTCTCATATTATTAAAAACATAAGAAAATATGTTATTTATTTTTTTTTTAGACTTTAATGTGATTAGTTTTATGATTTCTTTTGCTAATTGTAATTAATATTGTCCATATTCTTGTCATTTTATAAATATATTTGTTTACTAACACTTTCTTGTTTTGCGAGGTACCACCATCGTGAGCATTGGATTATTTTGCAGACATTCATAACTTATGCAAGCGTGGATTAATTCAACGTTTCACGTTTAAGAGTCTGCAGTCCCATGATGGACCTTCAAGAGTCGACCACACCTGATTCGAGCATCCAGGTATTATTTATTTATTTCTTTATGGATTGACTTACGGTTTGCCCTTAGGTTTTATTTCTTTATGGATTGTCTTACGGTTTTCCCTTAGGTTTTTTAAACCTTATTTTTATTTTTTTCCTTAACTGTATTTTCATTCGCGATTTCTCTCTTCATCCCATACTCTATGATTGTCGCGTGCCTTTATTTTAATTTCTCTTTATTAATTTTGGTTTATTTATTTATCCTCTTATTTGCCTCAATACTATTGCTTGCTATTATAAATCATGTAACTGCTCACAGGTTGTATTGCTTGCTTAGAATGCTCTCCTTTATTTTTCCTCGCATTTTTTTTATCAATTATGTAACTGCATTTGGGTTGTATTGTTGTGGCCATAAGGCTTTATTTTCCGCCTTTTTAATTTCTGTTATAATTATAAACTTGTGCTATTTTCTTCCTTAACTGCGAGGTTAGTAATCCTAGGGAGTGCAAGTCTGCTAATAAATTTAGTTAGCCTAATTACAAGATAAATATATCCTAATAAATCACGTGATTGTGCCACACACGCACCCTTAGTGTAACCTCTTTTGTTGCATGTTGCCTTATTACTAGCTGCCTTGTTGCCTTAATTATTGTTGCCTTTAAATAGTCAGGTCCCTCGATTCCGAGGATACCTAAAGAAAACGTTTCCTTCAAAGTTATTGAAACTCCCTCGAGGTTGCCTTATAAAAGATAATTGTCCCAATTGTTAAGGTATTCTCGCATGATGCCTAAAAAGATTAATGACTATTATATCCTTCCCTTAGACTACCTGCCCTCTTTATGGCATGGGACAGTCTTGTGGCGAACGATTATTCTCGATGACCCTTAAACATCCAATTGAAAGACTTCCTACCCTCTCATGGTATGGATAGACCTTTTCGCCCTGAAAAGCTAAAAGAACGAATTTTAAAACTTAGGGTAATTGCTTTTTAATTGCTGGCTCTTTTTCGAATTCGAATTCAAATTCAAATTATTTTTCCCACTAACTTTCAAATACTTTTCAAAAAGACTACGCTTATATACAAGCTAAAGTTCTTATTCAAATTTCTATTCACACCCCACTTTTCAAACAATTCAAACATTTTTGAAAACAAAGTGAGCTAAGCAATTAAGAGCCCATGGATAACCATGGATACAAAGGGTGCCTTACACCTTCCCTTTGTATAACTTACCCCCCGAACTCAAAATCTTTTTAAAAGGTCTTTTTCTGTTCTTTTAGCCTTTCTAAAATTGGATAAAATAAAAGTCGGTGGCGACTCTTGCTATCCGCACATTTCAAATAAAGTCAGTTCACCGTATTACAGAACTGGCGACTCTGTTGGGGATGCTTTCGAATTAAAAGAGGGGTTACCTTAAAGCTTAGGATTCACTTTAAAATTGTTTGATTTGTTTGCTTTATTTTTAAAGGCTGTTTTGGGAATATTACTTGTGTGAAAGATCCTAACCCGGATTTGAGTACCTTAGGTAAATGGCATGAGACCAAGGAGACTGCACAACATATACTGATGTGGTTGATATGGTGGCCATCGTTAGTGTGACACATTGGTTTGTCCTGGTGTTCCTTGGGATCCGACTTGAGGAAACACTTGGCTACTGCGTGGTGTCATTAAGCACTAATTTGCACCTAGAACCTTAGTTGAACTTGACTTTGGCCTATTAGAAAGTAGCGAGATGGCTGGCTTTGGTTCCGACTGAAGTTGGTTGATACTCGAAGCTACACTCATATGGACTGGACTTTCAGGACCTTTTCGGTTTGCGATTCCATTGCCGAACTGAGATAAGCGCCTTCGAGAAAGGTCAATGATATGAGCTCCCTAGAACCCGATCTTTATATAGGACAGGTTGAACCAACTAAACTTCAGTGGGGAGGGTACTTACCTACGAACTTCAGGCAAGCCTCTAAACCTAAGGGCACTTGTGTGACTTGTTTGCGTTTGCTACTAACCTTTGTTTCCTCGCAGGTTTTGTTAAAGTACTTGTTTGCCCTCACTATTCCACGCTATGCCTAATGATCTGCATTCGCATAACATACTAACCTTTGTTTCCTTGCAGGTTTTGTTAAAGGACTTTTTTGCCCTTACTATCTCACGTTGTGCCCAATGAACTGCATTCGCATAACATCATGACATCATGACATCATAAGCATAACATGATTTAACTAACCCTTTCAAGGATCTTAGGAATTTAGGGCGCACAATTTCAGGTGTCACTTGCATGGACTAAATTCTCATCAAGGGGCAAGAGGATTTACTTTCCTCTAGCCACACATCTTCCAATTTAAAGACACAATACCTATCAAGGGGCAAGAGGATTTATTTTCCTCCTAGCCACGTGCTTTCAAAGTCAGAAGTACAGGTATCCCAAATCAGAGGCTATGACCCACAGGGAATGGTGAGCTTGATTCTCAAAAGAGAAAGACCAAGATTCTTCAGACAAAGCGGTGACCAATCATTTCCTGATGTTGCTAACTAAATACCTAAAGATCCTTGAAAATATTGCATTTGCATTCATAACATCGCATAACAAGTTTCTTACAATAGGTCTCTCATCCTTCCTCGCTGTTTATTTCAGCATCATGAATCTCGAACAATCAGTTAAGGATCTCCAAGCTCAAAACACTGAGTTCCAAGTCTTGATTCTGAATTTGTCCAAGGGGCAAGAAGAGCTGAAAGCTATGCTGACTAAAAAGAAGAAGAAGAAGAAGGGTAAGAAGACTCAGGTGAAAAAGCTTAGACCAATCGTGCAACTCAGGGATGCTGAAACCTCTGAAGACAGTGATGAGGATGAGCAAGATGATGATGCTAGTATCAAAACTGATGCAAAAAGTAACCATGATTCTACCAAACCCTCTGAAGAAGAAGAGGACTATCACCATGAGGATGAACATCCTGATGACAAATACAAGTTGCTGGAGGAACGTATGAAAGCCATGGAAATCCCGAAGGTACCTTGACTGGATTTTGAAGATTTAGGACTCATCTCTGGAGTTGTTATACCTGTGAAATTCAAAATTCCAATTTTTGCAAAATACGATGGAGTCTCTTGTCCTAAGCTGCACTTGAGGTCTTATGTAAAGAAGATTCAGCCTCATACTACCGATAAGAAGCTATGGATCCACTTTTTCCAAGAGAGCTTATCTGGAACTCAACTCGAATGGTACTATCAACTGGAAAGCACCAACATATATACCTGGGAAGATTTGGTTGTTGCTTCCTACCAGCAATACCAATACAATACTGACCCCGCACCAACTCGCCTGCAACTACAAAGCATGTCTATGGGATCCGAGGAAAGTTTCAAGGAGTATGCTCAAAAATGAAAAAATCTAGCTAGAAGAGTCAAACCCTCCTTAGCTGACAGAGAATTGGTCGATATGTTTAATAGTACACTGACTGGTCCTTTCTATAGTCATTTGCTGGCAAGTTCATCATCTAGATTCACTGAACTCATATTGATTGGAGAACGTGTCGAGAGTAGCATTCGAAGTGGTAAGATTCAAGTGGCTACATCCTCAGGTACTACAAAGAAGCATTTCAAGGGGAGGTCAGATTCCAATGCTGTGTATGGGCAGAAAAGGATAAACTGTGATCAATCTATTGGGGCAGTTCTGAGCTACACACCGGCGCCTCAACAAGGTCGTCAAAACAAACAAGATACACCCAGAAGTCAATTCACAAAGATCAATATGTCGCTAGCTCAAGCCTTACAACATCTGCTAAAGGCAAATTTGATCACCATGAGGGATCCTCCTAAGAATCCTAACACCTCTGCTCCTAGTTACAAGCCCAATGCGAGGTGCACATATCATTCTAATAGTCCTAGACATGACACAGAGAATTGTTGGCCGTTGAAAAACAAGATCCAAGATATGATCGACGCGGGTGAAATTGAGTTCGACCCTCCTGCAACTCCTATGGTGATCACCGCTCCTGTGCCTAGTCATGACAAGACTGATTGACGTCTAGACTGACGAACTTTTGGATCCTTAGAACTACTTTCGTTTGCAAGTATCTTTTCTGTTTGTTTAAACATTTGACTCATGATAGACATTATCTGTTTTAATAATCATCACCAGTGCATTGCATATGTTTGTCTTGAATAAATTATTTCGCTATCACTCATTTTAAATTGCGTCTTTACTTTGCATATGTTTTGTGATACTCGACTCCTGCTAAAGCTATATGCCTCTTGAGGGAGGATGACGAAAACGATACCACAACCTCATACAGTATGCTTTTGAGCGGGCTACGTTGACGATGTGGCATTGTTTCAATTTCTAAATAGTGGAGATATAAGGATGTTAATCCCTCATCAACCCCTTTGAGCCTAAGAAGTAGAAGTTTATTTCTTGTACTAATTAAAACCCTTGATCATAACATGGGGCAGGGTAGTTCTCAGTTAATTTGGCTGTGCATTCTATTTTAAGAGAATCATTCAGTACACCTTTCAACAAAGTTTCAATCACAAGCGTTCATCCGCACACATCAAAGAAGTGTTGGAGATGTCAATCAAAAGCCAATGATGGTTCATCAATCATTAAGCAAGGCAGTCAATATCTTTAAAAAAAATGAAAAAATATATATACAAAGAAAAGCCTGCTAAGTCAAAAATAAAAAAGAAGACTTAGGCAAAAATCAAGGCATCCCGCTGACTGTAAGCTCAAAATAGACAGTTCAGACAAAAGTTAGGGATATCAAAAAGATGAAAAAAGAGAAGTCAATAAATTCCTGAACAACACAATGTTGTGACTACCAAAAGGAAGAATTGACTGTCATTTCAAAAGTTCTCTATGTGATTGACAAATCGCATAGCTACGGCATCTCTGTTCCTCCGAAACCTAACCGCGGCTATCGGATCCAACACCAGTTCATACAACTGCAACAACTTCTTCAGCATGAATTCAGATCATCACTCAACATATACAAAGACGCTTCGAATAGAAGAGGAGAACGATATTCAGAATCGAACAACTCGTCACACAAGAGCAACCAAACACAGAGCTTCAAGTCGCAAATCCGACGTGGAGCCAAAATCAACCTACTTTGATGAATCCACCGCGGAAGCACTCACCAAGATAACCGCAGTTGAACCGCTCACCTTGTCGGCGAACCTTCCTCCCACGAGGCCGACACCCGCACAGACAACATTGGCAAAACCAGTTCCTCAACCGCACTGGATTCGAACCGGCCACCCTTCAGCTGACACCACCGGAACGCACAAACACGACCGTCCGAGCCCGATGATGTCGGGACACTCTCCGATCGTGATTCCGATGACCCAGATCGCGATTCCAGCGACCCTTCCGTGTTGTCCTCGTTGAGGTATTTTTTCGCTTCTTTCGTTTATGAAGTCCTATTAAGATATTTATTGAGGATTTGTTTTGTTTATCAAAGAAGATTGAGGACGAAAACTATGGAAAAGTGATTCTCATTTTTTGTTTCATATTTGTTGTGTAGTCTTTGTATTTCATTGGCAAAATAAAAAAAACGCGAGTCGCTGTTAATATGGGATATGAAAAATTCTACTAAACTTTTAATCTTTTTTTGGTTTAATTTAATGTTTGATTTAAATAAATAAACATAAAAAGAAGGGAATTTGGAACATGGAACTTGGAAATTGAAATTGACACTACTTTGTTATTATTATTTTATTTATTGTATTTCTTTTTTTAGATTTAAATGATTATTAATTAGTGATGAGTGAGCCTTGCATTGAGTTTGACTGAGATCTTTTCTTTAATTAGTGTCACGTGAAAAAAATCAATCGGGGAATGAGACACCAGATGCCTTCTTTGGGCTCGGGGCTCAAGAAAATGATTTTGTTTTTTCGACCAAACTTTTTATTATTTCCAAAGGAGGAAAAGGAAAAAAGCTGCAATAACCTTAAAAGTGGGGGGAGAGATCTTGGGTAAGAGGGTTGGTTATACAAAGGGAAGGTATTAGCACCCAACGTATCTATAGTACTCTGTAGGTTTCTTTTGTTTTATCCATTTCAATTTATGCTATTGGGTTCTGTTGTGAGATAGGTGGGACCTAAGGTGTTGGTTTGATTATGCTTGCAAAGATTGTCGCAATCCTCTGCATACATATCCCTTAGAGGGAATCAGAGCATCTGTAGCTCGGGTCTACGGGTGCTAAGGTTTGAGTGGTTTAAGAGAAAAGTTTTGCTCGCCAAGGAATAAGACCTTGTGCCTACGTATTCTCAAAGGGATGTTGAGAAAGTCAGAGCAATCGTAGTTCCCACTTATGCTAGTGGAAGCAAAGGGTAAGAGACATATGTCATCTTAATGCTCGATGTATCTAATCTATATCATCACATACATCTGTTTGTTTTTGTTTGAAAATCTTTTCATTATAAGCCCTGGGCCATGCCACTTATGGTGCTTAGAATGATAAAGATGTCTTTTAGCCAGCCTTGTGGCAAAAACTTTCAATGAAGTCAGCCTTGTGACAAAAAGTTTTGATTAATCAGCCAGCCTTATGGCAAAAGTTTCAATAAAGTCAGCCTTGTGACAAAAACTTTGATTAATCAGCCAGTATGGTGGCAAAAAATTTGATTGATTAGCCAGCCTTGTGGCAAAAAAGAGTTTGATTGATTGATTGATTGATTGTTCGTGATGATATAGAAGAGATACTCCTATCATAGAGATGATAAATGTCTAATCTCCTAGGGTATTTGATTTGGATATTGGGGGTGCTTATAAGAAGCCCGTGGGTCCTTGTACGAAGCCCAAGAGGAGGCTATCCGAGGGTCCTTGCATTGTAAGCCCAAGAGGAGGATATGGGAGGGACTATCGAGGGTCCTTGCATTGTAAGCCCAAGAGGAGGCTATGGGAGGGACGGTCGTTTGTACAAAGCCCAAGGGGAGGCATGGTATAGTTGGTTTGAGCTCTTAGAGCGATTTAACCGGGAAACCATACTCTATGTCCTAACCTAAACTAGGGAGATTCTTTGCACGAAGCCCAATAGGAGGCTATGGGGAACCCAATGTTGTACTAAGTTGAACAAGCATATATAATATGAACAAGCACATGAACAAGTATGAACAAACATGAACAAACATGAACAAGTATGAACAAGTACATATATATGACAAAGTGTGGGTGTACAATGGAGTTTATGAAGGAAATATACCTGTAAGGATAAACAGCTTATGTACAGAGGGCTCGAGACTTATACTCGGAGAGAGAAGCCCATTGAGTTATCTATGGCTATGTAAACAAATATTTACAAAGGGGCTTGGGACTTATACCTATGTGGAGGCCCATGGTATGTTTTTGGAAAGATTTGAAGAAAACCTTCATTTTTTATTTGTTGTTAGGAGTTAAAAAACAAATTGATCGAAGTATGTACAGAAAGGTGTTTGTACAATAAAATACCCAATTTCATGTACAGGAATGGGACGTATACCTATGTGGAGGCCCATGTTTTATTTTCATAAAACATGGTTGATGGATTTGCGAAGTTTATCGTTTTGAAAAAGTTTTGTTTTTGAAAGAAGTTTTATTGTTTTGAAAAACTGTACAAAAAGAAAAGGGATGGGACTTATACTCTCTAATATTCGAGAGGCCCCACTGTTTTGAAAAAAACAATTGATCAATCCAAAAAGATTTAATCAAGAGTTTTTGAAAAGAAAACCAAAAAGAAATGGTTTATCGTTTTGAAAAACCGTGAACGCTTGTTTTAAAACGGTTTGAATTTTGAAAAAAGTCAACTTAATTAAGATAAAAACAAATTTAATGCTTAATTAAGACCTAAAAGATTAGGGTTTGATCACAAAAATATTTACAAATGATTAGGTTTGAAAAATCAAATGAAAAACAATATTTAAAGTATTAAAAACACTTAAAAAAATGTCATTTTAAACCTAATAAAAATATATCAAATAAATATTTTTTTTGTGATTTTTTTGGATATTCATAAAATATATATATTAAATGAGAAGTGTGTAAAAAATGAAGTAAAAATGAATTAATTTGATTGGTCAATTAATTGAATGAAGTTGTAAAGAAATTGAAGAAAAATAATGGTAAAAAATATGGTTTTGTCTTCTAAAGGACTTGAACCCACGCCCTTATGTTTACCATTCAAAAATATAACCAACTGGACCACGCGCGTGGTCTGATTAACAAAGGCATTGCATTGATTATATTTTGAATCAAATTTCCAAATTCAGTTTCAAAAATATGGCGCCAAGAACATGAATCCCATTTGAATTTGAAAATTCTCAAAACTGAATTGTTTGGATCAAGTGAATAGCCTATCTTGCTCGATTTTTCACAAGGAACATGATGGTACCATTTAATTTCATTTATTTTCACTCTAGGGCCATTGATTTTCTGATGAACACGAAGAACCCTAATTCTATGATTCATTCTGAAATCGTGTATGTGCAAGTTATGATGCAATTGATTGAGGGTTAATGATCCTCATGTGTGCAGAAACAAGATGGTAATTCAGTTTTTCATTTATGATGCATGTATGATAGAGTTTGAAGTTCATGAGCACTTACCTTAAAAATGGAAAAGCTGGAAATCGAATTTGAGCCTGGAGGTGTTACAAATGTTGTTGCTTGATCTGGACAGCTTCAAGGGACCTTGTGGAAGGTGTTTGGATGCTTGGAACCACCTGAATTCATCTGAGCATGGCCATGGTACCCGATCTGCAGAAGCTTCAAGAGTGAATCGAATTTGATGATGGAGATGTTTCAGGTCAGGTGTGAGTGTTTGGATAGTTCATATGTGATATATATGAGGTGCTGAAAGTGTTAGTTTGGACAGAGATGAGCTAGAATGGATTTTGGCATGATAAGGCTCATTTTATGCATATTTGGAGGTTGAAGAGTGATTCTGAGATTTGAGGTGTTTTGGGGTGTTTCTATGGTTCAAACAACTTCCATATGATGTTCATGAGTTGTGGGAACCATCACTTTGCTCAGAACTCCAATGGTTTAGAGGTTGAGAATTTTACCTCTTTTGAAAACTAAGAGACTTGCAATTCAAGAAAGGAAGAGAAAACCTATGCTTATGAGGTTTTGGTGTGATTTGAAGAGTGGAAATGACCTCTATTTATAGGCCAAGCTTTCTGAATACAAGCCTTTGCAAGTGGATCAAAGAGTGATGATTTGGCTTAAGAGATAAAATGGAATCTTTTACATTTAATGCAAAATGGTTAAAGTGACTTAACCATGGTTATTCTTCCAAGCTTCTTATCTCTTTCCCATCTGATATCAAACCAGAAAATATCTCTCAATTATTGCATTGATGTGTCATTACTTGGATTATAGGCCATATAGTGTAAGAACTTAGTGAAAATGGTTTGAAATTTCATGCATAATGGTCACTAATGTCAAAATTCAAAACCATGGCTACACTCCATATTTTTTCATGCTCTTGGACATTTTGGAAAGCTCATGTTATGCACTTCAAAACCCTAGTTGGAAGTTTCTTCAAGACCTTTAAGGAAATGGGTGAAAAAGATCCATGAACTTTGAGAAAAATGAGATTTCAAGTGCATTTTTCAAAAGATACCAACTTTGAAGCTCCATATCTCTTAAATGGTTGATCTTATGGAAAAAAATTATATGTGTCAAAGTTCTTTATTGGATCAAAATCTACAACTGTCATGTTGGAAGTTTTTTACACTTTGTAGGTGAAATTTTGAGAAATTCCCTTCCAAAGTTTGGAAAAAACCATTGAAAATACTCAGAAATTTTTCTAAGTATGGAAAGTCAAACTTTTGACTTTTTGATTCTTGATTAATTTTCTTGATTTTCTTTGATCAAATGACTTCATATATCATATATTGATGATTTAAAACTTCAAAAGTCATGGTTGACCAAAATTCTCAAAAGTCAATGGTGATCTTGTACAGTTGACTTTTTCAGACGAATCGCGTTTCTGGAGATTTCAAATGAACCAAGCTATCCTCCCCAAATGAATGGTATGAATGGATAATATTGAGGCATTAGAGGATATTGAACCATAGTTTGAGTTATGGCACCATGCCCTGATTAAAAAAGTCAGTTGTTCAGATGAATTAGGTCAAAAACCCTAATTGTTGACCAGATGAAATTGATGTCTGTGGGTCTTGAATTGAGATACAATTTCCATTGTATATTGTCATAGGGATTATTTGAGGATGATTGAAGCCTTTGAATGGTGCCCTGGAACTTTTTAGGGTTTCCCAAATGTGATCCCTGATTTTCAGTCCCTGATAGTTCAAAACCCTAATCTGAGGATTTGTTTGATCAACCTCTGTGTGAGGGATGTCTTGAACCAATAAATTAGGTCAAGATAATGCACTTGGGGTCTTGAAGTCATGTCCCAAGCCATTAGGTCAAATTCTGAGCAAAAGTCAGGAGTATGCTGTCTTCAGTCAAAACCCTAATTTGGTCGATTCAAAGCTGTTGAGCTTGTTGAAGTGAATCTCTGAGGACCAAATGTTGATTGTTGAGGAAGATGGTTCTTTTGAGATGAAGGGAGAACAAAAACCTAACTGGTTGTTGCTTGTACTGATGAGTGATTTCTTGATTAAACCCTGCTGAGCACAAGTAGCAAACACAAGCTATGCAATTTGTTAGAAATGCAAATGATGCATATGCAGATGATATGAGGTGGTATCTTAGGTCAAAAATTGGGGTATGACAGATGCCCCTATTTAAGTTTCTTCAACCTGAGATATGAAGATTGAAAATCTTCGTTTTGATAGGGTGGAAGAGACTTAAATATCAAAAGACGCGAATTTTGGACCTAAGATACCAAAATTGCGAATGATGCAAGGATGTCTTTACCGAGGGGATATCAAGAACTGACTCCACTGGGGACAAGAGATCGGGAAGGATGTCTCAATCCGTTTTAGGAAGAGAATTCGTTTTTTTCTTTTTCGGGAAAGCAAGTGTATGCTTCACCGGGGAATGATAGCTTTGTAAGAAAAGCTTACCTATCGACATTATCGACTATTAGCATGGGGATAGACTTGTTTAATAATGCGAAGGTGAAAGGTATGAAACCGTATTACCAACTATCAGCATGGTGATAGACTTGACAAGGTAAATACATTTCAAAGGTTCGGTTAATATTACCGACTATCAGCATTGTGATAGACATGTTAAATAATATAACCAGAACAAAAGGTTACCGACTACCAGCCTCGTGATAGCAGTTTTGAAGACATGATCAATTATCAGCCGAGTGATAAAATGATTCTGGAGACTTTGCTAGGGAAATTACTGGTTATTCAGCCTTGTGAACAGTAATAAGGCCCTGAGGCTGATTGTCACATGGTCTTCATGATTGATTTCTTTGAGAGGAAAAATCTTTTGAAAGAGACATAAGCTGCTCGGATGATGAGGCTATTGCTTATGGTCTGTTTGTCATGATTCTGTTTGGGGAATTGGAATTTGAAACTTTGGCAAAGACAAGGTTCTAACCAAGAATGAATTGGAAAGAAACAGTCAAACAAGACTTTGTACCCAATGAGGAATGAACTCAAATGGGTATTTTCTCCTTTGTTTTGAGAGGAGAAACTAAAGCAACCTTCTTCCACGAGGAATGATCTCAGTGGGGAACTGGAGAAAGAAGATGTTTTTTTTCTGCTTATGGGTGACAACCTAATTGGAGATATGACACGCCCATACCTATTTCTTTTTCTTCTTTTTTTTTTTTGAGGATAGATATATCCTAAACAAGTGATTTTTAAGCAAACATTTGAAAAATGCAAGAATGCATAAATGATGCAAATATGTATGCATGATGAATGTCATGAATGTAGCATGTATGCTGACGATACTGACATACAAAGAAGTATATACTGGAGAAGGACCAACGTCGCAATACAACCAGATACTTGGTTAATGTTCTTCAACACGGTGCAGCTAACACGGGTGATGAATGGTGTTGCATGCTTTCAACTTCTCTGGGGAAGACAAGCATATTTCTTACTGGGATGGAAGAACTTCTTCATCGGAGATGAAATATCTTCTTCACTGGGGATAAAAGAATTTTTTCTACCACGAGGGGTAATTGGTTCAGGAATTCTTTTTTGGGATAAAAATACCGTTGTCTCTTAATCTCTTTTGAAGAAAAGAACAATTTTCAGGGAGAATCCTTTTGTTCATCTTATGGAGACAACTGCTGATGTTCCTTCTGTTGTTCACAACTCAAAGGAAAATTTTGCTTTTATTTTGAAAAAGAAAAGTAAATTCATTTAAAACTTATTTTTTTTCTTTTTTTCTTTCAAAAGTGAATAACACAATTAAAGCGTCATTTTGTAAGCTGAAAGAAATTAAAGATTGCAAACAAATGGGCACAAGGCTCAAATTTATTTAATAGGATGGTAATCAGCTAAAGGCGTGATTCCATAGCGTATTTACAAAAGTTGGAAATGGTAAATATGCGGAAAAGGCTACATTGAAAGCAATAACCACCATTCTCCCTAACAACTTTGAGTTCCAACTGTGCTTGTCGCTTCAGATTGGCGATGATTTGATGGAAGATCCTTTGATGAAAAAGACTCTTCAGGTGACGAAGTACGAACTGATGCAGTTACTTTGTCATAATTCCTTAATTTTTGCCTAGATTGCCCTTTCAGGTTTTCAATCTACCAGGATAATTTTTCTGTTTATTGTCTCTAATTTTTGCCTGGACCGCCCTTTCGGGTTTTCAGTCCACCGAGACGCTCATTTTTGCCTAAGCCGCCCTTTGCGGGTTTTCGACTTACCGAGCTGTTCTTTTGTATTTTTTAGACAAAATATTTCTTGATTGCATCAGCATTCACAGGATGTGAGAGTTCATCACCATCCATGGTTGCAAGAATCATGGCGCCGCCGGAAAATGTTCTTTTGACAACATACGGGCCTTCGTAATTGGGAGACCATTTGCCCCTAGAATCTGGTTGAAAAGACAAGATCTTTTTAAGCACGAGGTCGCCTTCTCTAAATTCACGAGGTCGAACCTTTTTGTTGAAGGCTTGTTTCTTCCTTGCTTGGTATAACTGTCCATGGCATAGAGCAGTCATACGTTTTTCTTCGATTAAGTTCAACTGATCGTATCTGCTTTGACACCATTCAGCCTCTGATAACTTAGTCTCCATGAGGACTCTCATTGATGGTATTTCAACTTCTACGGGGAGCACAGCTTCCATGCCGTATACTAGAGAAAAGGGAGTTGCCCCTGTTGAAGTACGCACTGAAGTACGATACCCATGTAAAGCAAATGGCAGCATTTCGTGCCAGTCTTTGTAAGTGACGACCATTTTCTGGAAGATCTTTTTAATGTTCTTGTTAGCGGCTTCAACGGCGCCATTCATTTTTGGTCTGTAAGGAGAAGAGTTATGATGCTCAATCTTGAATTCCTCACACAATTCTTTCATCATTTTGTTATTCAAGTTTGAACCATTGTCAGTAATGATCTTGCTGGGAACACCATATCGGCAAATGAGGTTGTTCTTGATGAACCTTACAACCACTTGTCTTGTAACATTGGCGTAAGATGCTGCTTCGACCCATTTGATGAAGTAATCAATTGCCACCAAGATGAAACGATGACCGTTTGAAGCTTTCGGTTTGATCATTCCGATCATGTCGATACCCCACATGGAGAAAGGCCATGGAGATGAGAGAACGTTGAGTAGAGTCAGCGGCACATGGATCTTATCTGCGTAGATCTGGCACTTGTGACATCTCTTCACGTGTTTATAACAATCAGATTCCATTGTCAACCAATAGTTTCCTGCTCTTAACATTTTCTTGGACATCGCATGCCCATTTGAATGAGTTACAAAGGACCCTTCATGCACTTCATGCATTAACATATCTGCTTCGTGTCTGTCCACACATCTGAGCAAAACCATGTCGAAGTTTCTTTTGTATAGCACATCTTCGTTCAGGAAGAAACTGTCAGAAAGCCTCCTTAGAGTTTTCTTATCTTTGTTTGATGCCCCAAGTGGGTACTCTTGAGTTTGAAGGAAACGTTTGATGTCGTGAAACCACGGTTTATCATCGACGACTGCTTCGGTTGCAAACACATAGGCGGGCCTTTCAAGGCGCGTGATTCTGACTGTAGGCATATCATTCCAATGATTGACTTTGAACATGGAAGATAGAGTGGCCAAGGCGTCTGCCATTCGATTCTGATCTCGAGGTATATGATGCAATTCAACCTTGTTTAAGAAAGTCAACGGACGTCTTGCATAATCTTTGTAAGGAATCAAGCCAGGGTGGTAAGTTTCCCACTTGTCTTTGATTTGGTTGATCACGAGAGATGAATCTCCATATATGTCTAGGATCTTGATCCTTAAGTCAATGGCTTCTTTGAGACCCATGATACAAGCTTCATACTCTGCGACGTTGTTGGTGCAATCAAATAGTAATCTGGCGGAGAATGGGATATGAGTGCCCTTGGGAGTGATGATGACTGCCCCAATTCCATTGCCAAAAGCGTTAACTGCCCCATCGAAAATTAGGCCCCATCTTGATCCAGGTTCAGGACCTTCTTCAGGTAATGGTTCGTCACAATCTTTCATCTTCAAGTACATGACATCTTCGTCAGGAAAATCAAATTTGAGAGATTGATATTCATTAATTGGCTGGTGCGCCAAATGATCGGCGAGAATGTTTCCTTTGACCGCTTTTTGAGCACGGTACTTGATGTCATATTCAGATAACAACATTTGCCATCGGGCAATCCTTCCTGTTAAGGCAGGCTTTTCAAAGACATACTTGATTGGATCCATTTTGGAGATTAACCAAGTAGTATTGTTGATCATGTATTGGCGGAGACGTTTTGAAGCCCAGGTCAAAGCACAACATGTTTTTTCGAGCATGGAGTGACGAGACTCACAATCTGTGAATTTCTTACTCAGGTAATAGATGGCATGCTCCTTCTTACCGGTTTCATCTTGCTGTCCAAGCACACAACCCATGGATTCTTCTAGCACGGTAAGGTACATGATTAGTGGTCTTCCTTCAACTGGAGGAATCAATATCGGTGGTTCTAACAGGTATTCCTTGATACTGTCGAACGCTTTCTGGCAATCTTCAGTCCATACAACCCCTTGATCTTTGCGGAGAAGCTTGAAAATTGGCCCACAAGTAGCAGTCATTTGAGAGATAAATCTGGAGATATAGTTCAATCGTCCAAGAAATCCTCTTACTTGTTTTTCAGTTTTTGGTGCAGGCATCTCTTGAATAGCTCTGACTTTGTCGGGATCTACTTCAATACCTCTTTGGCTGACAATGAAACCTAAGAGTTTTCCAGATCTAACCCCAAAAGTACATTTGTTAGGATTCAAGCGAAGCTAATATTTCCTTAGTCGTTGAAACAACTTCAGAAGGTATTCAATATGTTCTTCTTCGACTTGGCTATCATGTCGTCCACATAGACTTCAATTTCTTTATGCATCATGTCATGAAAGAGAGTAGTCATTGCCCTTTGGTAAGTTGCGCCTGCATTCTTTAATCCAAACGGCATCACTTTATAGCAAAAGGTACCCCATGGGGTGATGAAAGATGTCTTCTCCATGTCTTCGGGAGCCATCTTGATCTGATTATAACCAGAGAACCCGTCCATGAAGGAAAAGACGTTGAACTTAGCGGTGTTATCAACCAGCATGCCAATATGTGGTAATGGAAAGTCATCTTTTGGACTGGCTTTGTTCAAGTCACGGTAGTCAACACACATCCTGACTTTACCATCTTTCTTCGGAACTGGCACTATGTTGGCCAACCATTGAGGATACTCGGAGGTGACAAGAAAACCTGCGTCGAGCTGCTTTTGAACTTCTATTTTGATCTTGTTAGCCATATCAGGGTGAGTCCTTCGCAATTTCTGCATGACTGGCGAACATTCTGGCTTCAATGGCAAGTAATGCTGAACAATATTGGTATCCAACCCAAGCATGTCTTGGTAGGACCAAGCAAATATGTCAACATATTCTTTGAGAAGATCTATCAGCTTACTCTTGATATCAGTATCAAGCAGCGATCCAATGGTCACTTCTTTTTTGTCTTTTTCAGAACCCAAGTTGATCTTTTCTAAAGGCTATTTGTGAGGCAGAATGGCTCTTTCCTCGTGCTTAAGTAATCGAGAGATCTCGTCCGGGATCTCTTCTTCTTCCTCTTCTTCGGCTTCGAACACAGGAAACTCAAAGTTGGGAGAGGGCATAGGGTTATTGCATTCAATGGGTTTATCAATAGTAAATCTGCACATGTGATTTATATTTATTTTAGAAAATTTATGAATGCAAGAGTGTATGCAGATTTTTTTTGAAAAGTTTTTTTTTTTGGTTTTTTTAGGATTACCATTCCCAGAAAAAAGCAAAAAATAAAACACATAGTGTAGGGAATTCAAAATGACACTTTATTTATGATTCATTTTTTAAACAAAGCCCTAAACACAAACTCATTTGCCTTGGGCAGGACAAAGAGGGAAACTTTTAAAACAAAGCCCTATACACAAAGTTATTTGGGCAGGACAGAAATTTAAAAGCAAAGCCCTATAAAACATCTCTCTGCTTTGGGCCAGGCAGGAGGTCAAAATAACAACGAGGTGATTACTTTGAGCGCCGAACAACATTCGGAACGTCGACAGCTTTCCAGTAGCAACGAACTCCTCTGTGTATTATGTATTCAGGAAAATTTCCCTCAGAATCTTCTTCAGTGATGACATTGACCGCTGGTCGGGCAGGATTTAAAGGTCCTGGTTTGTCAACCTTGCTCTTTGTAGAACTGAGACGGTCTTCCTCTGCTTCTTGAAGAGCATAAGATGAGTCACAATCTTCAGGATCTTCAGGATGTAATTCCCAATCTTCTGGATGAAGAGACTCGTTATCAGAGACACTTTCCAAGTCAACTGCGGGGCCATCTTCCCCATTATCTTCAAAAATGGCATTTATGTGATAATAACCATCTTCAGAATTATCAATCTTTGTAGATGCGTTGAAGCTGAAATCTTCAGTAATTTCAGGTTGCTGTGAAAATTGAGAGCATTTGTAAGCCTCTTCTGGTTGACTGTCATATTCAAAGGGATCTCCCCATCCAATTGGTTGGATGTCCTTAATCGAAGTCTTATAACTTTTAGGTGCAGAATATTTCACCATATAATCAAATTTTCCACTTGGTTGTCCTAAGGTGTCCCAAACCTCTGCAGGAATAGGCGGAGTTTCTTTAGCAATTGTTTTGACTTTGCCTCTAGTTTTCTCTGAAGGAGGACAGAACGGTGCATACTGTTCTTCCTGAGATATGTATCCCGAATCATTGAGATAACATTTCCATTCTTCTTCAGGATCAGGTAGACCTTCTTCGATGCATTCTTCGATAAGGACATTAACCTCTTGAGGAACTGGGTTAAGGAACCCTCCACTATGGAACGTCTCTTTGATCGGACGAAGAGTTTCATCCTTCTTAGTGCAGTTTGAGAACATCGGTGAACATCCGAGTCCTGCTCTGGTTTCATTGTTGGTAGGGATCACAACTTGCCCCCAGCCAGTGGTAGCTCCATCTCTTACTACCTTTACTGCCTCTTTGTATGAAGAGATTGATGCTTTCTTCTTGGAAGATTCGTCTTCTAAAGAGAGACCTTGGAACTGCGTTCCTTCCGCATTATCAGCAGTAATGAAAGAGAAATTGGATAAATGGCTCACCATCAAGGCTTGCTCCCCACTTATTGTTATCCATTTTCCATTTGTTACAAATTTTAACTTTTGATGGAGCGTAGAAGTTACTGCCCCTGCTTCATGGATCCATGGTCGTCCTAACAGACAGCTATAAGAAGCTTGAATGTCCATGACCTGGAAGATGATTTGAAATGTATGTGGACCAATTGTCATGGGAAGGTTGACTTCTCCGATAACAGATTTTCGCGATCCATCAAATGCTTTGACTACTACACCACTGAACTTCATAGGCATTCCTTGGTAAGACAAGCGAGCAAGAGTCGTCTTTGGCATCACATTCAAGGAAGATCCAGTGTCTACTAGCGCGTTGGATAAAGAGTCTGACTGACAGTTCATAGAAATGTGTAGAGCAAGATTGTGATTTCTTCCTTCCTCGGGAAGTTCTTCATCACAGAAGCTTAAATTGTTGCAAGCTGTTATGTTGGCTATTATTCCATCAAAATGGTCAACAGTCACATCATGATCTACAAAAGCTTGATCCAAAACTCTCATCAGTGCTTCCCTATGAGCTTCAGAGTTTAAAAGCAATGAAAGTATTGAGATCTTTGAAGGAGTCTGCATAAGCTGATCCACAATCTTGTATTCGCTTCTTTTGATAAGCTTCAAAATTTCATCAAAGTCAGGATTGACATTGGTTCCATTGGATTGACCGACATCAATGCTTGTATTACTGATAGGAATTTCCACAGGATTCCCCACTAGTGTATCAACAGGATTTTGCCTGGTTGCAGGAGCAACAAGCTGCTTTGGAGGTAGTGGAGTGTACACACGTCCACTTCTTGTTACTCGACTCACATTGGCGATATTTACGACAGATGAAAGAGTAGGTAAGGGAACTTCTTGTCCATTCTTTATCATTGTTGCATTGTAGTTGTAGGGAACTGCCTTGTCAGAGTCATAAGGAACAGGTCCGGGAAGACAAATGATCAAAGGAGCAACAGGAACCCTTGGCTTATTGTAAGTAACTTCTATGCGCTCAGGCATGTTGAAATGAGGAACGATGACGTTAACTTTAGGCATTTCCGAGTTGATATCTGAGACTAAAAGCTCATGCGGATAACATCCTATCATGTTAACTTCATCTTCATTCCTATTTCTGTAGATCCGAATAGTATCATTATCTAGCAATACTTGGAGATCTCTTCTCACAATCGAACATCCATGAGGATCTACGCAACATATTCTGCAGGAACCATAGTGATGTTGGCAAAAATCCTGCCTTTGACAGAGAATAGCGTGCATTTGTACCAAATCTGCTCTTGACAAGTTTATGTCGTGGATCCGGTATTGGCCAGGGCCTCCTTGTACCAGGTTTACAGCATGCCCTCCATGATTGGGCAACGGATTTGCTTGCACATTAGGATTCAAATTTCTGAAGGAGAGAAGATTAGATCTAACCAACCTCTGAACTTCATATTTCAAAGCTATGCAATGCTCGAGATCATGGCCAGGTGCTCCTTGATGATAAGGGCATGAGACCTCAGCTTTGTACCACCATGGTAATTTTTCAGGTATTGGTGGTGGTGCTTTAGTTTGAACAAGACCTCTTTCAAACAAAGCATGGTACAACTCTGTGTAGGTCATCGGAATCGGATCGAACTGTGGAGCTCTTTGCACACGATTCTGATTGTTATTGAGCTGCTGAGCCTGTTGTCGAGGCCGTTGTTGTTGAAACTGCGGAGTAAATCCCGGATTCGGTGCTGTATTAACGGCTGGCGCGATAGCAGCGATCTGTTGTTGACGATTGACATTTCCTCTTGGCTTTCCTTGGGATACCATGTCAACATTTTGTTCTTTCTTCTTTGGGAAACCAATTCCGAACTTTTTGGTTCCGCTTGAAGATCCACCTTCTTTAGTCAAACGTCCATTTCGCACTCCTTCTTCTAGACGCATCCCCATGTTTACCATTTCGGTGAAATCACTTGGAGCACTAGCAATCATGCGTTCATAATAAAACGGACCCAGAGTATTCAAGAAGATCTTTGTCATCTCTTTCTCTTTTAACGGTGGACTAATCTGAGCAACAGTTTCTCTCCATCGTTTAGCATATTCTTTGAAAGCTTCATGGACTTTTTGAGCCATGGATCGGAGCTGATCTCTGTCTGGAGCCATATCCGAGTTGTATTTGTATTGTCAGACAAAGGCCTCGCCTAGGTCATTGAAAGTTCGAATATTAGTGCTATCCAATCCTGTGTACCACTTCAGTGCGGCACCAGTCAAACTGTCTTGAAAGTAATGGATGAGCAACTAATGATTATCTGCATAGGTAGACATTATCCTGGCATACATCACAAGATGACTTTGTGGACAAGAACTACCTTTGTACTTCTCAAAGTCAGGGACCTTGAATTTAGCTGGTATCTGTACACTGGGAACTAGGCAGAGTTCCTAGGCATTTTTCCCGAACAAGTCTTTCCCACGAATAGTCTTGACTTCCAGCTGAATCTTGTCGAATTTCTCTTGGAGATCTTCCATGAGGTTTCGCTGATTTGTGCTATCACCTTGATCGTGATAAATTTCATTGTCTCCGTAAGGAACAGTGTGAACCATAGGAGTAGGAACTGTCATAGTGGGCTGAGAAAGCGCCATAGTGATTTGAGAAAAGGCTACCCCCTGATTTGGAGTGAACAGTGAACTTTGTGCAGCAGGCGCTTCAGTTGTGGATGTTGGAATCCCAGAGAAATTATGGCGGAAACCTGCACCAAAGTTGAAAGGTGTGCCCCAACCTTCTGGCATGGAGAAAGATGGAATGCTGAATGCAACTGTAGATACTGGAGTACTGACTTCAGATGTCACTGTTGCTTGACTGTTGGGTGGAGGCGGCTGATTCTGCGTGGCCATTAAGGAGTCAACCAGATTGGTGAGACTTTCCAACTTTTCTTGAAGGGTGGTCATTGTACCACGGAGCTCAATATTCTCTTGGTCGGAGCTTTCCGTCATTCTTCTTTTTCTTGAACGAGTATTGTATCTGTGATCTGATTGCGAGCGCGGTCGAGAAACTTTGAGACGCGACAGCTTGACGATCTAATGGAGAAAGATCCAAAAGATAAGACTCTAGACAACAGACTCGATATGCAGAACGATGCAAAATTTTTATTTTTTTTTTTATGATTTTTCCAAATATTTTAAAGGTTATTTTCTTGCAAACATTTGAACACAAACTATCATTTCATTGAAATATTGGGAAATATTACAACATTGGAGCGTAGCCTCTACAGAAGCAAATGATAAATAAAGCTAAACAATCCTAAGCATCCTCATCAGATGAAGAACCAAACGCGTTGTGCAGCTTGAGCTTCATGATTTCTTTCCCATAGTAAGCTTTCAACTCAGCTTTTTCGGTTCTTAGCTTGTCGACAACATTCTTCCAATCGTCAGGAGTTGGAGCGTTGCTTGTTGAGCCTTCAAGCTTTTTCTTGCTTTCTTTGATGTACCTCTTGATTGCAGCGTCTTTCTGACGGATTTTCTCATCTTTACTCATGAGCCATCCATCTTGACAGTAGAGGGTTTCTTCGTGATCTTTCACTCGTTTCTTCAACCCTTCTGTTTTCCACATCGGTCTTACGAAACTTGTCTTCCCAAGCGTCTTTCTCTAACCTCATCTTGGCTAAAGTGTCTTGGTATTCCTCCATAGTGGGAATAGGAATGTTGAGTAGTCGAGGTACCACAGGGAACATGGGTTTTTCATAATCATAAGGCATTTGAAGCTCCCTTGCTCTTTTCTTCACCCAGCAGGTGTAGGCGTCCGTGGCAATGCAATTCCTTTCCTCACCTTTTTCTTTCCATCGGACGTCGTGCCAAGCTCTCACCATTCTTGTTTTCAACCTTTGAGGATCTTCCCCTTCTTGATAGAAGTAGCTTTCCACTGAGAGACCAACAGGTTTAGCTGAATTTGCATACCCGAGTTGTCGTCGGGCTAAGACCGTATTGTAATTAATTCCTCCTTGTGTACCAATGAGGGGTACGTTGGCGAACTCTCCACAACTATCAATGGTTTCTGTACCACAGCGAGCCAAGGTTTACAAATGAATATCATTATTAGTAAGAGACATAAGTCTTCGAGGCCAACGCAAACCTTCTCGGTTTTCCGTGAAAATAGGAGACTCAGGTAAGTGTGAAACAATCCATTTGAACAATAATGGTGCACAACATACAATGACTCTACCGCCTTGGCGATTCCTATGATGAACAGAGAAATACATGTCACCAAGCAAAGTCGGAACAGAATTTCTAATCAGAAAGATTTTTATGGCGTTGATATCAACAAAGTCGTTGACGTTGGGAAACAGAACCAACCCATAGATGAGCAAGGCTAGTATAGCTTCAAAAGCTATCATGCTACCAGTTTCGATGAAGTCAAAGGCTTTCTTCATTAGGAAGTGTGAAGTTAAACCCGGGAGGTTTCCTTTGGTAGTCCAATTACTCTCTACCTCAGATTTCTTTAAGTGGATACTTGCTGCAATGACGTGTGACTTAGGAATGGCTTCCAAACCATTGAAGGGTATTTTGTCAGACACATGAATACCCAAAAGATTGGCATATTCTTCCAAGGTCGGTACCAACTGGCAGTCTGGAAAGGTAAAACACCGGTAGACGGGATCATAAAACTGAACCAGAGTTTTGAGAAGTCCTTCATCAACATGAGTGTTCAGGATAGGCAAAAGTTTTCCATAACTTTTCCTAAAATTGGAAGGATCTTGTACAGAAGATGCTAACTCTATTAGTTTTCCCACATCAGGCGCCTTGAAACCGTACTTTTTGGTATGCCTTTTTACCCACTCCATAACTTAATCCTAAAAGGTTTGCGAAGAAAATTCTCTAAATTTTTTGGAAAAATCATGTTTTTTTTTGTGGAAAAAGATGGGTTTTTTTGAATGTATGAATGCGTGGATGCATGAATGCCACATATTCAAACATGGTAAAGCAAACACGGTGATGCAAACATGGTAACGCAAACATGGTACTACAAACATGGTAATACAAACATGGTAATACAAACATAGTACACATAGGTTCAAAGGTCCAGCGTCACGAGCATGATGTCAGAGAACCAAACATGGGATAGTTCTAGTTAATCACCTGCACAACATGTTCTACTGATACGTCAGAGTCTACATTCTTCTTTCGGATATTACCGGCTTGCACAATTGAACTTGTGAGCTAGAAATATTCTCAAGAAAAACTCGTCTGAGTGTGGCTCTCCGCATGACAACTATCCAAGTCTTCACCTGAATCGTTTCTGCGCCACAACCTAATAAGGCCAGGATGGGTTGGGGTTCTACGGCCAACTCAGCTTCTACAGTTCAATGAAAGAAATAATGTCTTCGCTACGAAACATGCTAAATATATATTACCAACAAGGAACCTCCACTGAGCGGAAGGATTCTCACGTACGCCTGTACATGACTATACCCTCCACCTAATTCTTATGTGTACTTAATCCGGGTTAGGATTTGTCCATAATGTATCACTTGTAACAGAACCACACATGTAACAAGAACCACATATGTACAAAAATAAAAATGTAAAATAAAACAATTTAGAATAAACCCTTTCTTTGGAAACAATAAAAAGATGGTCCCCAGTGAAGTCGCCATTTTTCTGTCGCGTGAAAAAAATCAATCGGGGAATGAGACACCAGATGCCTTCTTTGGGCTCGGGGCTCAAGAAAATGATTTTGTTTTTTCGACCAAACTTTTTATTATTTCCAAAGGAGGAAAAGGAAAAAAGCTGCAATAACCTTAAAAGTGGGGGGAGAGATCTTGGGTAAGAGGGTTGGTTATACAAAGGGAAGGTATTAGCACCCAACGTATCTATAGAACTCTATAGGTTTCTTTTGTTTTATCCATTTCAATCTATGCTATTGGGTTCTGTTGTGAGATAGGTGGGACCTAAGGTGTTGGTTTGATTATGCTCGCAAAGATTGTCGCAATCCTCTGCATACATATCCCTTAGAGGGAATCAGAGAATCTGTAGCTCGGGTCTACGGGTGCTAAGTGTAGCGGGGAAAATCTGATATCGAAGCCATGGGATTGACTCGAATCAATATTTCGTTTGAAATCGCCACCGCGCTTTATTTTTTCAAAGGAAAAGGGAAAAGAACGTAAAACCCAAAGTTTTGTTTAAAAAAAAAACAAAAAAAGAAGAGATCTTAGGTACGGGTGTTGTTTATATAAGGGGAAGGTTTTAAGCACCCCTCATATCTGTGGTACTCCACAGGAACCTTTTTGAAAATCTGTGTCGTGTGTGCTAAAAAGGGTTTGTTTTATTTTTAAAATAAGCTCGGCAAGACATTAAGCCTTGGGCCTACATACCTCCTCGGTGCAATGGAGAAGTCAGAGCTAATGTAGTTCCGCTTAAAGGGAAAAACGTTTTTTAAAAACGAATAAACACTTTATCGTCGTCGAAGAGAAATACTCAGCCATTGATCTTGAGCATGAGAACAAATAAATTCTTTGCATCGCAAATGAAAGAAGGGCTCCAACTCGGATAAAATCAACGAGTATGCCACTAGCTCTCTCACGCGGAAAAGATCTCATTATATCAATCAATTTCAAAATCGTGGGGTATAACCACTCGTTTCGACGATTAACAGTGTCTAAACTTTTGAAGAAAAAAAACCACTAAGGGCAAAAGATATTTTTTAAGAAAAAGGTTTTGAAAAGGTTTGCAAACATAAGAATGTTTTGGAAAAAGGGAGAAGATTTTGAAAATTTAAGAATGGGAGGAGATGAAGAGGCTATCCTATTGCGTAAAATAAAAGCTAAGGAAAGAAACGGTCTAACCGAATTAAGAAGCCAACACTTGACATTATGAATCAAGGTAGTTTTCCCATCCTTTGGAATTATCAATACCAAACCAACATTATCACTTGGGGATCCAGATGAACTTATTATCTTAGCACCACTTTGCATTAAGCACATTAGAATTCTGACGACAATCGGGCAGAGTAACGGCTGTTTTCGGGTAAAATCCTTATATCAATGCCTTGGAATTAACCATCAAGGGCTTTCAAGGAAGTACCTGCACATACAAACAGACAACAATCCAATGCCAGACAGACAGAACAATCACAGAGTAACAATAGAATAAGGGTCCAGAGGCACTAAGTCCATAAGTCCGATTCTCCAAAATGCTAGGGATAGTAACCAATAGTCCAAAAGAGAGCCTTAGGTGTTTTTTAGATTTTTGTTAATTATTAGTGTTTTAGCATAAAAGTAAAGTATGGTCCAAGTGGACAAAAAGAAAATAGCGGAAACATAAACATAGCGTCCAAATGGACAAAGAGAAAATAGCGGAATATAAACGTCCAAATGGACAAAGGAAAAATAGCGGAATGTAAATATGATGAAATGATAAAGCATAAAGCGAGAAATATAAAGAGCAATATAATAAATTGCGGAAAGTAAAGTCAATTGTTAGATGTTAAAGATAACCATCTTGAAACTTGTCAAGTATGTTATCAAAGTTAGTAAGAAAGATCGATGGTGAGTGAAGGATGTTCTCGGATTTAAATTCAATGGAACTTTATCAGAAGCTTGATAAAATCATAGCAACTACACGATTTCCTGCCTGCAGAATTCAGATCTGGCGCAAAAAACAGAGTGGAAATCGATTTCCCTCTGTAGGAAATCGATTTCCTGCGCACAGTTTTCAAAAAAACAGCATTATGAACTTTGAAACTTGATTTAGGCAAACATACAAACACCTTATGATCACATATCCATTGGAGCACGAATTTTCCATCAAATCACCATCAAATAGGACCAATATAGCATCAAAGATGCATTGAACACAAGCAACAAAGAATCACATTATGGTAGATGGAAAAGGATGATGAAAATTACCAATTCTTGAACAAAACTTAGATCCACTTCAACAATCACCAACACAAATCTTGATCTCTCAACAATTGAAGAAAAAAGAGTGAAATGGATGGTGGTTTAGCTCAAAGTTTGTGAGGTTCAAGGTGTGACTCACAAACTTTATGAAAGAATAAAGAGCTTTGGTGAATTTGGTAGGGATGAGGAGAGAAATTGCAAGGGGTTTTTTGGCTCTCAAATCTTGAGAAATGAGAGAGTAGAGGTCTCTATTTATAGAATTGGAACAAGAGTAGTGGCAAATTGGTCTTTTTGTGTTTGGTAATTAATTTGTGGTTAATTGGTAATTAGAGTGGGATTTAAATGGTAAAATGATGTTTAAGTGGGTTTAATGAAGGAGTTAATTTTGATGAGGTGGAAAATTGGTAAAATGATCAAATAAAAGGTGCCAAAATGATGTCAAGCTTCCCTCCTTATATTTTTTTGAATTTTGCGCACAGGAAATCGATTTCCCACAGGGGTAAATCGATTTCCACCTTCAAATTTTCAAAAATTGTTTTCTTGCACTGTTTTGACTTTTGCCCGATCTTTCACCTGTAAAACATAAACAAAAGAGACAAAACACATATTTTTTGATTTTTGGTTAGCACTAAACAAATAAAAATCTAAAAGTGCTTGATGATTCCCCTCAGAGATAATCACAGTATCAAAGACAAAGCCTCACAATGGTGCTTTTGATTGATGATTGAATGCAATTGATGTATGATCTTAGGGTCAAAAATTGGGGTATGACACTAAGGTTTGAGTGGTTTAAGAGAAAAGTTTTGCTCGCCAAGGAATAAGACCTTGTGCCTACGTATTCTCAAAGGGATGTTGAGAAAGTCAGAGCAATCGTAGTTCCCACTTATGCTAGTGGAAGCAAAGGGTAAGAGACATATGTCATCTTAATGCTCGATGTATCTAATCTATATCATCACATACATCTGTTTGTTTTTGTTTGAAAATATTTTCATTATAAGCCCTGGGCCATGCCACTTATGGTGCTTAGAATGATAAAGATGTCTTTTAGCCAGCCTTGTGGCAAAAACTTTCAATGAAGTCAGCCTTGTGACAAAAAGTTTTGATTAATCAGCCTGCCTTGTGGCAAAAGTTTTAATGAAGTCAGCCTTGTGACAAAAACTTTGATTAATCAGCTAGTATGGTGGCAAAAAATTTGATTGATTAGCCAGCCTTGTGGCAAAAAAGAGTTTGATTGATTGATTGATTGATTGATTGTTCGTGATGATATAGAAGAGATACTCCTATCATAGAGATGATAAATGTCTAATCTCCTGGGGTATTTGAATTGGATATTGGGGGTGCTTATAAGAAGCCCGTGGGTCCTTGTACGAAGCCCAAGAGGAGGCTATCCGAGGGTCCTTGCATTGTAAGCCCAAGAGGAGGCTATGGGAGGGACTATCGAGGGTCCTTGCATTGTAAGCCCAAGAGGAGGCTATGGGAGGGACAATCGTTTGTACAAAGCCCAAGGGGAGGCATGGTATAGTTGGTTTGAGCTCTTAGAGCGATTTCACCGGGAAACCATACTCTATGTCCTAACCTAAACTAGGGAGATTCTTTGCACGAAGCCCAATAGGAGGCTATGGGGAACCTAGTGTTGTACTAAGTTGAACAAGCATATATAATATGAACAAGCACATGAACAAGTATGAACAAACATGAACAAACATGAACAAGTATGAACAAGTACATATATATGACAAAGTGTGGGTGTACAATGGAGTTTATGAAGGAAATATACCTGTAAGGATAAACAGCTTATGTACAGAGGGCTCGAGACTTATACTCGGAGAGAGAAGCCCATTGAGTTATCCATGGCTATGTAAACAAATATTTACAAAGGGGCTTGGGACTTATACCTATGTGGAGGCCCATGGTATGTTTTTGGGAAGATTTGAAGAAAACCTTCATTTTTTATTTGTTGTTAGGATTTAAAAACAAATTGATCGAAGTATGTACAGAAAGGTGTTTGTACAATGAAATACCCAATTTCATGTACAGGAATGAGACTTATACCTATGTGGAGGCCCATGTTTTATTTTCATAAAACATGGTTGATGGATTTGCGAAGTTTATCGTTTTGAAAAAGTTTTGTTTTTGAAAGAAGTTTTATTATTTTGAAAAACTGTACAAAAAGAAAAGGGATGGGACTTATACTCTCTAATATTCGAGAGGCCCCACTGTTTTGAAAAAAACAATGGATCAATCCAAAAAGATTTAATCAAGAGTTTTTGAAAAGAAAACCAAAAAGAAATGGTTTATCGTTTTGAAAAACCGTGAACGCTTGTTTTAAAACGGTTTGAATTTTGACAAAAGTCAACTTAATTAAGATAAAAACAAATTTAATGCTTAATTAAGACCTAAAAGATTAGGGTTTGATCACAAAAATATTTACAAATGATTAGGTTTGAAAAATCAAATGAAAAACAATATTTAAAGTATTTAAACACTTAAAAACATGTCATTTTAAACCTAATAAAAATATATTAAATAAATATTTTTTTGTGATTTTTTTGGATATTCATAAAATATATATATTAAATGAGAAGTGTGTAAAAAATGAAGTAAAAATGAATTAATTTGATTGGTCAATTAATTGAATGAAGTTGTAAAGAAATTGAAGAAAAATAATGGTAAAAAATATGGTTTTGTCTTCTAAAGGACTTGAACCCACGCCCTTATGTTTACCATTCAAAAACATAACCAACTGGACCACGCGCGTGGTCTGATTAACAAAGGCATTGCATTGATTATATTTTGAATCAAATTTTCAAATTCAGTTTCAAAAATATGGCGCCAAGAACATGAATCCCATTTGAATTTGAAAATTCTCAAAACTGAATTGTTTGGATCAAGTGAATAGCCTATCTTGCTCGATTTTTCACAAGGAACATGATGGTACCATTTAATTTCATTTATTTTCACTCTAGGGCCATTGATTTTCTGATGAACACGAAGAACCCTAATTCTATGATTCATTCTGAAATCGTGTATGTGCAAGTTATGATGCAATTGATTGAGGGTTAATGATCCTCATGTGTGCAGAAACAAGATGGTAATTCAGTTTTTCATTTATGATGCATGTATGATAGAGTTTGAAGTTCATGAGCACTTACCTTAAAAATGGCAAAGCTGGAAATCGAATTTGAGCCTGGAGGTGTTACAGATGTTGTTGCTTGATCTGGACAGCTTCAATGGACCTTGTGGAAGGTGTTTGGATGCTTGGAACCACCTGAATTCATCTGAGCATGGCCATGGTACCCGATCTGCAGAAGCTTCAAGAGTGAATCGAATTTGATGATGGAGATGTTTCAGGTCAGGTGTGAGTGTTTGGATAGTTCATATGTGATATATATGAGGTGCTGAAAGTGTTAGTTTGGATAGAGATGAGCTAGAATGGATTTTGGCATGATAAGGCTCATTTTATGCATATTTGGAGGTTGAAGAGTGATTCTGAGATTTGAGGTGTTTTGGGGTGTTTCTATGGTTCAAACAACTTCCATATGATGTTCATGATTTGTGGGAACCATCACTTTGCTCAGAACTCCAATGGTTTAGAGGTTGAGAATTTTACCTCTTTTGAAAACTAAGAGACTTGCAATTCAAGAAAGGAAGAGAAAACCTATGCTTGTGAGGTTTTAGTGTGATTTGAAGAGTGGAAATGACCTCTATTTATAGGCCAAGCTTTCTGAATACAAGCCTTTGCAAGTGGATCAAAGAGTGATGATTTGGCTTAAGAGATAAAATGGAATCTTTTACATTTAATGCAAAATGGTTAAAGTGACTTAACCATGGTTATTCTTCCAAGCTTCTTATCTTTTTCCCATCTGATCTCAAACCAAAAAATATCTCTCAATTATTGCATTGATGTGTCATTACTTGGATTATAGGCCATATAGTGTAAGAACTTAGTGAAAATGGTTTGAAATTTCATGCATAATGGTCACTAATGTCAAAATTCAAAACCATGGCTACACTCCATATTTTTTCATGATCTTGGACATTTTGGAAAGCTCATGTTATGCACTTCAAAACCCTAGTTGGAAGTTTCTTCAAGACCTTTAAGGAAATGGGTGAAAAAGATCCATGAACTTTGAGAAAAATGAGATTTCAAGTGCATTTTTCAAAAGATACCAACTTTGAAGCTCCATATCTCTTAAATGGTTGATCTTATGGAAAAAAATTATATGTGTCAAAGTTGTTTATTGGATCAAAATCTACAACTTTCATGTTGGAAGTTTTTTTCAGTTTGTAGGTGAAATTTTGAGAAATTCCCTTCCAAAGTTTGGAAAAAACCATTGAAAATACTTAGAAATTTTTCTAAGTATGGAAAGTCAAACTTTTGACTTTTTGATTCTTTATTAATTTTCTTGATTTTCTTTGATCAAATGACTTCATATATCATATATTGATGATTTAAAACTTCAAAAGTCATGGTTGACCAAAATTCTCAAAAGTCAATGGTGATCTTGTACAGTTGACTTTTTCAGACGAATCGCGTTTCTGGAGATTTCAAATGAACCAAGCTATCTTCACTAAATGAATGGTATGAATGGATAATATTGAGGCATTAGAGGATATTGAACCATAGTTTGAGTTGTGGCACCATGCCCTGATTAAAAAAGTCAGTTGTTCAGATGAATTAGGTCAAAAACCCTAATTGTCGACCAGATGAAATTGATGTCTGTGGGTCTTGAATTGAGATACAATTTCCATTGTATATTGTCATAGGGATTATTTGAGGATGATTGAAACCTTTGAATGGTGCCCTGGAGCTTTTTAGGGTTTCCCAAATGTGATCCCTGATTTTCAGCCCCTGATAGTTCAAAACCCTAATCTGAGGATTTGTTTGATCAACCTCTGTGTGAGGGATTTCTTGAACCAATAAATTAGGTCAAGATAATGCACTTGGGGTCTTGAAGTCATGTCCCAAGCCATTAGGTCAAATTCTGAGCAAAAGTCAGGAGTATGGTGTCTTCAGTCAAAACCCTAATTTGGTCGATTCAAAGCTGTTGAGCTTGTTGAAGTGAATCTCTGAGGACCAAATGTTGATTGCTGAGGAAGATGGTTCTTTTGAGATGAAGGGAGAACAAAACCCTAATTGGTTGTTGCTTGTACTGATGAGTGATTTCTTGATTAAACCCTGCTGAGCACAAGTAGCAAACACAAGCTATGCAATTTGTTAGAAATGCAAATGATGCATATGCAGATGATATGAGGTGGTATCTTAGGTCAAAATTGGGGTATGACAATTAGCATACACCTCTATTATATATTTACACCCATTATAATTTACCTCCTCTCGTTCTTGAAGGATAGAAAAACACTTAGAAAGGGGGGGTTTGAATAAGTGTAGTCTAAAAACTTGAATGATAAAAATAAATTGCACAGTTATTTTTATCCTGGTTCGTTGTTAACTAAACTACTCCAGTCCACCCCCACGGAGTGATTTACCTCACCTGAGGATTTAATCCACTAATCGCACGGATTACAATGGTTTTCCACTTAGCCCACGACTAAGTCTTCTAGAGTATCCTGATCACAACCTGATCACTCTAGGAACAAATGCTTAGACACAAGCTAAGACTTTCTTAGAGTATCCTGACCACCACGTGATCACTCTAAATACAACTGCTTAGACACAAGCTAAGACTTCCTAGAGTATTCTGATCAACACTTGATCACTCTAGTTACTTACAAATTAATGTAATCAATTCTAAGAGTATTACAAATGCTTCTGAAAAGCTATAATCACAACAGTGATATTTCTCTTAAAGTTTAAGCTTAATCTCACTAATATATTACAACAGCAATGTAGTGAGCTTTGATGAAGATGAAGTTTCTGAGCTTTGAATTGAACAGCGTTTCAGCAAGTTATTCAGAGTAAGTTCGTTCAGAATTGGTAAGAGTTGGTCCAAAATTCGTAACCTTGCTTTTCATCAGAACTTCACTTATATAGGCGTTTGAGAAGATGACCGTTGGGAGCATTTAATGCTTTGCGTATTCCGTACAGCATTGCATTTAATGTTTCACGCTTTTGTCAACTACCTCGAGCCTTGTTCACGCTGTGTCTACTGACGTTACCTTTAATAGCTTCCAACGTTCCTTTTGTCAGTCAGCGTAGCCTGCCACCTGTACTTTCTTCTGATCTGATGTTTGTGAATACAACGTTTGAATATCATCAGAGTCAAACAGCTTGGTGCAAAGCATCTTCTTGTCTTCTGACCTTGAAGTGCTTCTGAGCGTGATACCATGAGAACTTCAGTGCTTCTGCTTCTGATCTCAAGTTCTTCTGATGCTTTCATAGACCCATGTTCTGATTCTGCCTTGACCATCTTCTGATGTCTTGCCAGACCATGTTCTGATGTTGCATGCTGAACCTTCTGAGACAAAGCTTCTGAGCGCTGATTTGTGCATACTCTTTATATATTTCCTGAAAGGGAAATTGCAATGTATTAGAGTACCACATTATCTCACACAAAATTCATATCCTTGTTATCATCAAAACTAAGAATATTGATCAGAACAAAACTTGTTCTAACAATCTCCCCCTTTTTGATGATGACAAAAACATATATAAATGATATGAATTTGCGATCAGAAAGAGCAGACGGCTAAAGACAAATTACACAGCTATAGCATAAGCATGTGAATATGTCTCCCCCTGAGATTAACAATCTCCCCCTGAGATGAATAATCTCCCCCTGAAATTAATACTTGAAGAATTTTATAAATAAAAGACTTCCCTGATTATTTCGGTAGAGACGTTCACAGTGCTTGATCTTTAGAATATTCAAAACTTCTGATTTCTGCTTCCATAGGACAGCTTCAGAACATTGAATTTCTTTAGATCCTCAGAACATTCACAGCTTCTGACTTCTGCTTCCATCGGACAGCTTCAGAACTTGAATTTCTTTAGATCCTCAGAACATTCACAGCTTCTGACTTCTGCTTCCATCGGACAGCTTCAGAACTTGAATTTCTTTGATCATCACTTCATGCTAGATTGTATCAAAACATTGTTGAATGCACCAGAGCATCATCAGAGCATCTTTACATCCTGAAATGTTACAGAACAAAACTAAACGACAAAAGTCAGCATGAACGAATCAGAACATAAAATGTGTATCAGAACACATAATATGTATCAGAGCCATATAAGCCATATAGAATGTATCAGATCCAATAGAGAATGTATCAGAGCAAATAGACAATGTTTTGGATCATATTCTATTATCAGAATATCTGATCATTCTTCCTTCTTGCTTCTGATTCTGAAGCTTCATAGCACTCAGCTTGCTTCAAGAATCCAAGAACTTGATTCATCTTGTTGCTTCTCATGTTGATCTTGAATCTTCGATTCCTGCAACAACACAACTTAAAAACATAGAACTTTGCAAGTTCTGTTAGTAAAGCAACTGATTAAATCAAATCATTTATCACATATTTCTCCCCCTTTTTGTCATATCATCAAAAAACATAAAAGATTCAGAAACAAACAAAAAGAAACACACAGAAGAAAAAGGATGATTTTCATTGAAGTTCAAACAGACAAGTACAGAAGTACATGAAGAGAAGGAAGACAAAAATGCACAAAACAGATGCAGCAAAAAGCAAAAACAAAACAACTAAGACTCAATCTAAGATAACCCTAGCCTTGACAAGATCTTGGCCAGCATCTCTTGAACCCCATTGTTGTGTTCATTCTGCTTCTCTATGAAAGCTCTAAACACAGCATTGACTGAGCTTTGCTCATCCTGTTTCTTCTGAATATCTTCCAGAGTCCTTGCAAGACGGGAAGATTCATCAGAAGAAGCTTCACAGCTTCTATCCACAGGGATGACATTGTGATCTGCAGCTTCCATTGATAAATCATTTGCAGGGATTTCCTCAACAGGAACTGTTTCAGCAACATGATCTTCTGCATTTGCGTCTTCCATAGAAGCATCTTCATATTCTGCAGCCGGGATCTCAGAATCTCCATTCTCAAGAGCTTGAAGAATGGCAGCTAGATTCTTGGGAGCAGAAGGACCTTCAACTTCTGGTGGGTCAACAACTTCTGGAATGACCAAGCTTGGGTCTTCCTTAGAAGGGTTTTCCCTCAGAAAGTCAAAGAGGGTCTTGAAATCCCCCAGTAGAACAGGATATTGAGGAATCCAGATTACAATATCCCTGCAGGGATTAGCTTCCAATGCAGCAGCCAGCCTTGCTTGTTCCAATTCATCCAAAAAGGGCTTTTCTTCCAAGGTATGTCTTCCTCTGAGACGAACAAACCAGAAGTCTTCATAGCTTCTCAGAGTTCCACGAGGCCGTGGGGCAGCTTCTATACAGGCTTCCTGAAGTTCTAAAAACAGAGCATCTGATTCTCTGCGTAAGATCCTCCAGAAATTCCGCATAGCAACGTCATTCAAGCCAGAACTTTCAGCAATTCTGAGAGTATCAAAGATACTTCTGAGATTCCTCTTTACTTTTTCAAAAATTACACCAATAGGGTAGATAAGGCGGGATTTTATTTAAGTTTTTGAAAAGGCAGGGTTGGGGATGAAGTACGGTTAAGGTTCTCTATCCAACCTATAAGAAGATTCTGCTTCAGTATCAGAATCTAACACTACCACTTCAGCTTCAGGACGAGGCTTGGGAGTGTAGTTGCAATCACGGAGCAGCTGTTCATGTGATGCAGAGGTTGGAAGAATAGAATCACTATGGTTATTTTGAGAGGTAGAAGGAATAGGTTCAAAGGTGGCATGGGGAGGAGGTTGAGAGATGGAGATATTTGTGTGAGATGGAAAGAGAGTTTGAAGGGGTGGTATATCCAGAACAGGATTGATGGTAGGTGGAGGGGAAGGAATGGTTACAGGAGAGGATGGAGGTGTAAGAACATGGACAGATACAGGTGATTCTGATGTGGCTTTTTCTGGTTCAGGGATAGGGACAACCGCTATTGGTGCAACTTCTGAAAAATCAGCAGGAGCAGAATCAGGTTCAGAAATGCATATACCTTTGGATGCTCTCTGAAAAGCTTTGACCGCAGCCTCAGTCTTCTTTTGCTTCTTACTCTTCGGCTCTTCAACAATCTTTGCTTTGCCTCTAGAGATCTCTTTCCTTCTGACACTTGTCAGAACTTCTTGTTGATTCACAGCCTCTTGAACAGCATTTTCTTCATCTGACGCTTGAAGAATCATCTTCCTTTTTCTGGTTTTCTTCTTCTCAACAACTTCAACAATCTCAGCGTTGTTGTTTGACTTCTTCTTCTTTTTCTCAGCTTCCTTCCTTTTCTTCTCAAAATCAACAGAAACAGCCTTAACAACCTTTGCAATGACCTCTTCAGAAACCACTTGTTTCTCAGTGATAGCAGAAGGATGATCAAACTTTCTTTTAGTCCTTTCTTCCTTCTTGCGATTTACTATAATTGGAGCACCCTTCTCTTGATCTTTGAGACTTTTATTTTCTTCTTGTGACTTCAGATACCTAGTTCTGACTTCTGGTACCTCACTGTTGAAGAAAGTTTCAAATTCAGCTAGAACTGGTGCTCTTCTGATTCTTGTTCCAGCAAGAGGTTGGGGAGTCTTACTGATAGCCTTAATCACTTTCATCTTCTTTAAAGTGAAAGCATTCAGACAGGCCCCAGTTGTGACAGCAAGGTCCTTGATAGTACCATCAGTTTCCAGTTTCTCAACAATCTTGGAATGAACCAGAAGATTTGTGATAATTCTGCCAAACGGAATGATGGTACAACTTTTTTCTCTGAAGGCATTTCTGGACTCCTTCAGAGCCTTCCACATGTGGTTGAAGATAATGTAAATAGCATCAACCTTCTTCTTAGTGGCAATGCAATACAGTATGTATTTTTGCTCATTGTTGATGAAATCAGTGGCATGTGTCCCTTTCCTGTGATAGAAACACCCAAGAAGAATCTTGGTCCAGATTTTGTAGAGATCTCTCATGTCCTTGACACTTTTTGTTTCATTAATGTCCGGATAGAGAGTAGATAAAACATCTCCCCAATTTGCCCTTTGATCGATTTCAAAAGCCCCTTCAGGGTTTTTCAGATCAAACATCACTCTTAAGATGTTCTCAGTTACTACCACAAACTTTCCATGGACGAAAGACAATATTGATTTTGGAGCTACAACTGCATGTACCCAGAATTCCTTGACAAGATCTGGATAAACTGGTCCACAGAATTCAGCAAACAACGAAGTCCATCCTTGAAAAATGATATCTTCTTTGAGGTGAAATTCATGTTCTTCAAGGTTATCAAAATCAACCATGAGTTCACATAGAACTTCTAATTTGTCCTTAGGAATGGAGCATGCAACAACTGGGGTGAGTTGCATATTTTCTTCTTGAAGATGGTGAGGAACAGATGTATCAACATTTCGAGATGAAGAGGCAGCCATTGAAGCAGAATGAACAAATGTGACGAACAAGAAAAACTGGGTTTTCGGTTAGGGTTCAAAAGAGAGTATGCAAGAAGAAAGAGAGACAGGGAGCGAAAAAGATATATGATATGATTTGAAAAGAATATATAGAGACGGATTTGAAATAGAGAAAAAAATGAACAGTTCCAGAATCAAAAGAAATCAATTTCATTAAATGATGAGTGACGTAAGGAGAGAGAACGTGGTAAAAGAAATGATTTAGAACAGTTACCTAGGTCGGCGTCTTTTCAACTGCACGCTTTGTACCAACCGTACAGACACGTGTTCATCATCAGATATTGAATAGATTTTACGCCTACTGATTCTGATCACTGCTTCTGATTTGATCAACTTTCTCTTCTGGAATCACTTCTTCTGAAGTGTGCTAATGTAAATCTGAATGATCTTCTGATCCATTACTTCTGATATACACAGCTTCTGGAGATTTGTTTCTTGGTTCTGCAGCTTCTGATATGACAAACTATATCTGCAAAATTCTTAAGCTGCTTTGGTTCTTCAAAACCAATTTTATCATCAAACCAGATATTGATTGATTCTTCTACAATCAATGTTTCAATATTGTATATTCTGTAGCTTTTAGAGCATTCAGAATAACCAAGAACGAAACACCATTGCTTTAGAAACAAACTAAACAGATGGTTCCAAAACTAATAAACTTGCTCTTCTGATCTCCTTCAAACTTAACTTCTCCAGCAGATTTAAGTACCAAGACTTGGAAAACAGTCCTTCTTCCCTTCAAGTGTTGAGAACATCTTGAGTCCAGGTGACATGACATGTTGAATGTTGTCTTCTTTGTCATCAAGAGAATCTGCAATAGAAATAGTCTTTTCCTTTGGTACCCACATTTTCTTGGGTCCTTTCTTGTTAGTTCTCCTCAAGTTCTGATTGAGCTTGGGTTTAGCATTAAAAGACATAGGAGGAACAAAATGATAGTTTAAGTTCTTGGTTCCATGATATTTCTTAGGTTTTGTCACATGCTTCTTGGTGTGTGTTATGTGAAAACTTTGAGCATGTGAAGTGTGCCTAATATTAGGGAGTGGCCAAATTTAAATTGGTTATACAGAGGCTTGTATGATATTTTCATATCATCCACAGATTCAAGCTTGTATGGGATTTCACCCTCATAACCAATGCCAACTCTTTTGTTTCCTGACACAGCATATATCATTGAAGCAAGTTGACTTCTGCCAATACTTCTAGATAAAAACTTTCTGAAACTTAAGTCATATTCTTTCAGAATATTGTTCAGACTTGGAGTAGATTTTTCAGAACCAGAAGGAGATCCAGTATTTTTGGATAAATTTAAAACTTTTTCCTTTAGTTCAGAATTCTCCACTTCAAGCTTCTTAGTTTCAAATTCAAATAGCTTTTTCAGCTTCTTGTATTTGATACTAATCTGAGACTTGAGTTCCAGAAGTTCTGTAAGACTGGAAACTAACTCTTCTCTAGATAGTTCGGAAAATACCTCTTCAGAATCTGATTCTGATGTAGATTCTGATTCGTCATCCATTATGGCCATTAGTGCCAGATTTGCCTGCTCATCTTCAGAGTCTGATCCTGATTCTGATTCAGAATCATCCCATGTTGCCATAAGACCTTTCTTCTTATGAAACTTCTTCTTGGGATTCTCCTTCTGAAGTTTTGGACACTCGTTCTTGTAATGTCCAGGCTCATTGCACTCATAGCAGACAGCCTTCTTCTTGTCAGATCTTCTGTCACCAGAAGATTCTCCTCGTTCAAATCTTTTTGAACTTCTGAAGCCTCTGAACTTCCTTTGCTTGCTCTTCCAGAGTTGGTTTACCCTTCTGGAGATCATGGACAGTTCATCTTCTTCTTCAGATTCTGATTCTTCAGGATCTTCTTCTCTAGCCTGAAAAGCGTTAGTGCATTTTTTAACATTAGATTTTAATGCAATAGACTTACCTTTCTTTTGAGGCTCATTTGCATCCAACTCTATTTCATGGCTTCTCAAGGCACTGATAAGCTCTTCCAAAGAAACTTCATTCAGATTCTTCGCAATCTTGAATGCAGTCACCATTGGACCCCATCTTCTGGGTAAGCTTCTGATAATTTTCTTTACATGATCAGCCTTGGTGTAGCCTTTATCCAGAACTCTCAATCCAGCAGTAAGAGTTAGAAATCTTGAAAACATCTTTTCAATGTCTTCATCATCCTCCATCTTGAAGGCTTCATACTTCTGGATTAGTGCAAGAGCTTTGGTCTCCTTGACTTGAGCATTTCCTTCATGAGTCATTTTCAAGGACTCATATATGTCATAGGTCGTTTCCCTGTTAGATATCTTCTCATACTCAGCATGAGAGATAGCATTCAGCAAAACAGTTCTGCATTTATGATGGTTCTTGAAATGCTTCTTCTGATCATCATTCATTTCTTGCCTTGTAAGCCTTGCGCCACTAGCATTCAATGGATGTTTGTAACCATCCATCAGAAGATCCCATAGTTCACCATCTAGACCAAGAAAGTAACTTTCCAGTTTATCTTTCCAGTATTCAAAGTTTTCACCATCAAATACTGGTGGTCTAGTCTAACCATTGTTACCATTATATTGCTCAGCAGAGCCAGATGTAGTTGTAGATGTTTGAGTTTCACCAGCCATCTTTTACTGAAGCGTTTTTCTCTTCCTGAATCTTTTCTAAACACGGTTAAGTGCTTGCACCTTAGAACCGGCGCTCAAATGCCAATTGAAGGATAGAAAAACGCTTAGAAAGGGGGGTTTGAATAAGTGTAGTCTAAAAACTTGAACGATAAAAATAAATTGCACAGTTATTTTTATCCTGGTTCGTTGTTAACTAAACTACTCCAGTCCACCCCCACGGAGTGATTTACCTCACTTGAGGATTTAATCCACTAATCGCACGGATTACAATGGTTTTCCACTTAGCCCACGACTAAGTCTTCTAGAGTATCCTGATCACAACCTGATCACTCTAGGAACAAATGCTTAGACACAAGCTAAGACTTTCTTAGAGTATCCTGACCACCACGTGATCACTCTAAATACAACTGCTTAGACACAAGCTAAGACTTCCTAGAGTATTCTGATCAACACTTTATCACTCTATTTACTTACAAATTAATGTAATCAATTCTAAGAGTATTACAAATGCTTCTGAAAAGCTATAATCACAACAGTGATATTTCTCTTAAAGTTTAAGCTTAATCTCACTAATATATTACAACAGCAATGTAGTGAGCTTTGATGAAGATGAAGTTTCTGAGCTTTGAATTGAACAGCGTTTCAGCAAGTTATTCAGAGTAAGTTCGTTCAGAATTGGTAAGAGTTGGTCCAAAATTCGTAACCTTGCTTTTCATCAGAACTTCACTTATATAGGCGTTTGAGAAGATGACCGTTGGGAGCATTTAATGCTTTGCGTATTCCGTACAGCATAGCATTTAATGTTTCACGCTTTTGTCAACTACCTCGAGCCTTGTTCACGCTGTGTCTACTGACGTTGCCTTTAATAGCTTCCAACGTTCCTTTTGTCAGTCAGCGTAGCCTGCCACCTGTACTTTCTTCTGATCTGATGTTTGTGAATACAACGTTTGAATATCATCAGAGTCAAACAGCTTGGTGCAAAGCATCTTCTTGTCTTCTGACCTTGAAGTGCTTCTGAGCGTGATACCATGAGAACTTCAGTGCTTCTGCTTCTGATCTCAAGTTCTTCTGATGCTTTCATAGACCCATGTTCTGATTCTGCCTTGACCATCTTCTGATGTCTTGCCAGACCATGTTCTGATGTTGCATGCTGAACCTTCTGAGACAAAGCTTCTGAGCGCTGATTTGTGCATACTCTTTATATATTTCCTGAAAGGGAAATTGCAATGTATTAGAGTACCACATTATCTCACACAAAATTCATATCCTTGTTATCATCAAAACTAAGAATATTGATCAGAACAAAACTTGTTCTAACAGTTCTTTCTATTTTATTTTATGATTTTATTTAATTAGTTTTTTAGTTTAAATATTTAAATTTGTTCATTAAAAATATAAATCAATAAAAATACAAAATATGTTAGTTTAATTTTTTTTTCTTATTAAAAATACCAAAAATATTTTATTATGTTCAATTTGCTAGCTTATTTCTCATATTATTAAAAACATAAGAAAATATGTTATTTCTTTGTTTTTTAGACTTTAATGTGATTAGTTTTATGATTTCTTTTGCTAATTGTAATTAACATTGTCCATATTCTTGTCATTTTATAAATATATTTGTTTACTAACACTTTCTTGTTTTGCGAGGTACCACCATCGTGAGCATTGGACTATTTTGCAGACATTCATAACTTATGCATGCGTGGATTAATTCAACGTTTCACGTTTCAGAGTCAGCAGTCCCATGATGGACCTTCAAGAGTCGACCACACCTGATTCGAGCATCCAGGTTTTAATTATTTATTTCTTTATGGATTATCTTACGGTTTGCCCTTAGGTTTTATTTCTTTATGGATTGTCTTACAGTTTTCCCTTAGGTTTTTTAAACCTTATTTTTATTTTTTTCCTTAACTGTATTTTCATTCGCGGTTTCTCTCTTCATCCCATACTCTATGATTGTCGCGTGCCTTTATTTTAATTTCTCTTTATTAATTTTGGTTTATTTATTTATCCTCTTATTTGCCTCAATACTATTGCTTGCTATTATAAATCATGTAACTGCTCACAGGTTGTATTGCTTGCTTAGAATGTTCTCCTTTATTTTTCCTGGCATTTTTTTATCAATTATGTAACTGCATTTGGGTTGTATTGTTGTGGCCATAAGGCTTTATTTTCCGCCTTTTAATTTCTGTTATAATTATAAACTTGTGCTATTTTCTTCCTTAACTGCGAGGTTAGTAATCCTAATGAGTGCAAGTCTGCTAATAAATTTAGTTAGCCTAATTACAAGATAAATATATCCGAATAAATCACGTGATTGTGCCACACATGCACCTTTAGGGTAACCTCTTTTGTTGCCTGTTGCCTTATTACTTGCTGCCTTGTTGCCTTAATTATTGTTGCCTTTAAATAGTCAGGTCCCTCGATTCCGAGGATACCTAAAGCAAACATTTCCTTTAAAGTTATTGAAACTCCCTCGAGGTTTCCTTATAAAAGATGATTGTCCCAATTGCTAAGGTATCCTCGCATGATGCCTAAAAATATTAATGACTATTATATCCTTCCCTTATACTACATGCCCTCTTTATGGCTTGGGACAGTCTTGTGGCGAACGATTATTCTCGATGACCCTTAAACATCCAATTGAAATACTTCCTACCCTCTCATGGTATGGATAGACCTTTTCGCCCTGAAAAGCTAAAAGAACGAATTTTAAAACTTAGGGTAATTGCTTTTTAATTGCTGGCTCTTTTTCGAATTCAAATTCAAATTCAAATTCTTTTTCCCACTAATTTTCAAATACTTTTCAAAAAGACTACGCTTATTTAAAAGCTAAAGTTCTTATTCAAATTTCTATTTACACCCCACTTTTCAAACAATTCAAACATTTTTGAAAACAAAGTGAGCTAAGCAATTAAGAGCCCATGGATAACCATGGATACAAAGGGTGCCTTACACCTTCCCTTTGTATAACTTACCCCCCGAACTCAAAATCATTTTAAAAGGTCTTTTTCTGTTCTTTTAGCCTTTCTAAAATTGGATAAAATAAAAGTCGGTGGCAACTCTTGCTATCTGCACATTTCAAATAAAGTCAGTTCACCGTATTACACTCGTTTTGACATCCTTCACCAGATATGGTCTAATGTATGGCTCGTTCTGATATTCCTCTTCAAATATGGTCTAATGAATAACTCGTTCTGACATCCTTCATCAGATATGGTCTAATGTATGGCTCGTTCTGATATTCCTCTTCAGATATGGTTTAATGAATAACTCGTTCTGACATCCTTCATCATATATGGTCTAATGTATGGCTCTTCTGGTATTCCTCTTCAGATATGGTTTAATGAATAACTCGTTCTGATATACTTCATCAGATATGGTCTAATGCATGGCTCGTTCTGGTATTCCTCTTCAGATATGGTTTAATGAATAACTCGTTCTGACATCTTTCATCAGATATGGTCTAATGTATGGCTCGTTTCTGTATTCCTCTTCAGATATGGTTTAATGTATAACTCGTTCTGACATCCTTCATCAGATATGGTCTAATGTATAACTCGTTCTGGTATTCTCCTTCAGATATGGTTTAATGAATAACTCGTTCTGATGTCATACTCCCAGATATGGTCTAATGTACGACTCGTTTTGGTATCCTTCCTCAGACATGGTCTAATGTATGACTCGTTTTGACATCCTCCAACAGATATGATCTAATATTCTCCTTCAGATAAGGTTTAATGCATGACTCATTTTGACGTCCTCTATCATATATGGTCTAATGTATGACCCGTCATGGTATTCTATTTACAAGATCTAATTCCATCATCACGAACGGTGTGGACGCGATCAATTATCTCCTAAGTCTAATTCAGTTACTACTAACGGTGCTGACACGACCAACTCTCAAGGATCTAATTCGTTTTCTACTAACAGTAATGACACGATCAATATTCAAACAACTACTTCTCAAACACTTCAGACATAGTCTAAGGCATGCTCATCCGGGTGGCATCTCTAAGCCCATCCCCCCGATGGTACAAATTTCTGGGTATTCTAGTGTTCAATCCTCTTCCACCTTCAGATACTGACTGACACACAAACCACTCTACATCTTCAGGTATAAGAAGATTGAACAGGGGCAGCTGTCATACCCCAAAATTTGCCCATCCTATTTCTCTTGTTCAATTTGCCCATCCTATTTCTCTTATTTCCATGACAAAATTCAGGGCTCAATTCAAAAGATTGGCCACTCAGTTGCTCAGAAAGTCAACAGTCGACTAATTTGACCTAAAAGTCAACTGTGGTCAAAGTAAAGTCAAAACTCCTGATTTTTTGTCAACATCCTCATATTGAAGTATCATTCACCATTTGATCAAGAATTGATCATGGTTCATCAAGGAAAGATCAGAAATCAACAAATTCAAGAGTTTCTAAATTAGGGTTTTCATGGGAGAAAGTCAACTGAACTTTGACCAGCCATAAATTCCACATGGAACATCAGAAATTTTCCATCCAAAGCTCAATTTTAAGGAAATTGAATTCTCTACAACTTTGTCTCTCACCTGCCAAGTCTAAAAATGCTTCATTTGTGAGATATGACTTAAAACATTATAGGTCCTTTTTGAATGTCAACCAAAAGCAGTTTTTTGTCAAAGCCAATATCATCAAGATAAAATCCTCAAATGAAAACAAGCTTCCAAAGTGTCTTGTAGAGGACATCTTAAGGTTTCCAAAAAGTCCTAGAACTCTTTCATATCTTAAAAATTGAGGGAGATATGCCTTGTCGAAGTTGGTCAATTTTAAGGGTCAAAATGGATTTTTTGCAAAAAGGGCCCAACGTTTTGTGATCCAATATTGTTACTAAAGTTTCCAAGGAGGTCCATATCCAAAGCCATGAATTATTGGTTAGTATTTTATTTTTTATTGAATTTAATTCATTAAAAACACAATATGAATCAAATAATTGAGAAAAATAATCAAAAATTTGATTTACTTTTGGTTTTAATCATAATCAATCATCAAAATATATAATATTTAACTCCAAATTCGTGCAAAAACAAGATTGGTAAAATGAGATTGAGATTGGCCAATTTTGGAAAGGGAAAATCAAGTTTCAATCAAGATTCCAATTATTGGATTCAAAGAGATTGGATTAGTTTTTGTTAACCTAAAATCCATCACACATATATATGGAGGCCATTCAGACTTGAAGAGGGGATTTTCGCTGCCTTGAGGACCCTGCTCAAGAACCAAAAAAAACGTGTAATACAAGGAAATAGCAACCGAGTTTAGAAGGAGATTCAAGCCTTCCCACGTATCCAAGAAGCTTCCTCATAATTCTTTGAAGCCAAAGGCATCCCTATCATCGACTGGGGTACCAAAAACCGTAAGAACAAGTTCACGTTTTAATGGTTTATTGTTGTTTCAATTTTAAGGATTCTTGCACGTTTAACATAATTTTCTGGTATATTTGTGTTTAGAATGATGTCTGCAAGCTCTCTGTTAGTTTTAATTTTATTTTTAAGGCAGGTATGAAGAACCACCATGGTTAAGGGTTTGAAGCTTTGATTTAGGGTTTTCTTCTAGAAGCAAAATTAGGCCAAATCGATGCCCCTGTCATGTTTAGAAGGTGATTTTAGAACGAACCATGTGCTTACTTGGAATTTATTCATGGTATTTGGTGAGTTTGTATTTTGCAGGGCTTTGGCAACATAGGGAAACCGTGGCCTAAAGGTTCTAAGTTCTGGAAAAGCAACGAAGAAGAAGAAGGGCAGCGTCCGTGCGCGCTCTCCCTTTTGAAATTGTCATTCGCGCGTTTTTGTATATTATGTTCTGGAATGATCACATTGACAGCTAACAAAACTTGATCTAGTGGAAAAGGAGCGCGGGTTAAAGCTTTAGTACGCAAGGGCAGGGGTTCGATCCCTGCCTCTTGCACAAATTTTGCTGATTTTCTTTGTGTACAGATCTAGCGCGCATAGGTAATGAATGCTCACGGTACAACCCGACGTCACAGCCTTTGGATCCTGACAAAATGTCATCCGAGGACCCTGGAGACGCTACCTCATGGTGAACCTTCATGGACGCGCAGTACACGATCCAAGCTAAGTATTTTCCAATTTCTTTTTATTATCATTTTTGTAAACACACAATTCCTCATTTATTTACTTTCTTCTTTCATTTATTATTATAGTTTTTTTAGGTTATTCAAACTAATTATTTTTGTAAAACAATAATATCATAATTATTTATTTAATCCAAGGTTCGACTTTTCTTATGAAACTAAAATATTTGTTTTATAATAATAATAAAAAATAATGTTATTCCTTGTAAAGTGATTAATTAATTAAGTTAAATCCAATAATTATTTAACTAATATGTGGTAAGTCGAACTTTCGACTTTTTGTCAGCCTTAATGAAATTAAAGTTACTTAGGGTTTGTATTTTTGTGGAACTATAATGCACTAACATTCCTCTTCTTTTGTGCCTAATGTTCAGGGTTAATCAGAGATCCTCCGATTATGCGCCATGACTATTATGAAGCTAAGTCTTGACTTTATTATTTGATTTAATTATTTGTTTGCCTCATAAAAATAATATTAGGGTTATCCTCGAAATTCAATGGACTCTTTCTGCACTCACTTCCTTTTCTATCTGTCTTTGCTTTGCCAATTTTTCAGGATTAACCTCGAGACTACCCCCGACTACGAACCATATCAGATCAAAAGTTAAGTGTTATTCTATATTTTATTTTTAATTTTCATTTGCCATTTTTTTTATTAAATTAGGGTTAGCTTTATCTGTCAACGAATTGATAATACACTCACCCCTTTTGTTTTATTTTCCCTTTTCCCAATTTTTCAGGGTTAGCCAACCGTCAAAGCTCAATAGTCGGTAACCCTAGAACCTTGATTTACTTTCTTTAATTATTACTTGTTTAGACCTATTGCACTATCCGCTGGTTTCTTTCTCCCCTTCCCCATATTATTGTGTGGTTAGTAATCCTAGGGAGTGCAAGCCTGTTAATCAAATTAGAATCACTTAATTTTTACAAGATAAATATCTGAATTAATCACATGATTGTTGCACCCACGCACCTTTTATGGTACCCCTCTTGTTGCCTGTTGCCTGTTGCCTTGTGTTTTTTGCAGAATAGCCTTGTCCCTCGAATACGAGGATACCTCAGCAATGTTGCCCTCAGTTCATTCTCAAGGTCATAAGTCCCTAATGATGCTGCCTTCGATTCGCCAAATATGACCTCGTCCCTCGAAGTTGCCTACGAAGTGCTGAGGTATTCTCTGGTTGCCTAACGAAGAAGGCTATTCTGATCCTTCCCTTAGACTACCTGCCCCTCTATGGCATGGGACAGTCTTATGGCGAACGATAACTCGATGACCCGTTAACATCCAAACGAAAGACTTCCTGCCCTCTTATGGTATGGATAGACCCTTTCACCCTAAAAGGCTAAAGAACATTTTTCATCTAACCAGGTAATTTGCCCTTAATTGCATGCTCTGGTTTAAAAATCTTTTTCTACTCTTTTTCATAAACCTTCAAAAAGGCTACGGTCATTTACGAGCTAAAGTCCGTATTCTCTTCTTCTAGATTTCTGAACCTTTGGTTTTCAAAAAGAGCAAAGCAATTAAGAGCCCATGGAAAACCATGGATGCAAAGGGTGCCTTACACCTTCCCTTTGCATAAATTACCCCCCGTACTCAGTTTCTTTTAAAAAAGGTTTTTCCTGTTCTTTTAGCCTTTCTGATATTTGGATAAATAAAAGTCGGTGGCGACTCTTGCTATCCGCACATTTCGATATAAATCAGTTCACCGTATTACAGAACTGGCGACTCTGCTGGGGATTTTTCTAATAAAATAGGGGTTACCTTAAAAGTTTAGGAATAATTTAAATGTTTTCTATTGTTTGCTTTGCTTGTTTTATTTTTCAGGGCTGTTTTGGGAATTAATTGAAGGACGAATCCTACACCCGGATTCAAGTACATCTAAGATAGGAAGTGGCATAGTCATGGCGACCTCCTTCGTGTATGTGGAGGATTGGTCAATATGAGAGTTCACGCTTAAGTTAGGCCTCTATGGGTGTTTGCATGCTTCTCTTGTATGAGGGAGGTTCGTGCAGATATCCGTGGGTGAGTAGGAGCTTAAGGACCTTTAGTTACCTTTAACCCATCTTGACTTTTAGGAACGTAATGGGGGACTACTCTTGATGTATGTTGAGAGCATAGTCGCTACCCGATACTACAACTCAGATAGGTTCTTTCTTAAAGTATCATTGCATGGTATGTATGTATCATGTTCGAGGGTGCTTTAGGAGGGCTGACAATTCTGGGTAACTCGATAGAACCCGTTGCTGATATCATCTTTATCCTTAGAAATACCTTTGGGGAGGGTATCTCACATGATATAAACTCCATGCAAGCCGATCCTATGGAAAGTGTGTGACTTGTGTGATTTGCGTGACTTGTGTGACTTGTTTGCTACTAACCTTCGTTTCCTCGCAGGTTTTGTAAAAGGACTTGTTTGCCCTTACTATCTCACGCTATGCCTAATGAACTGCATTCGCATGACATCATGACATCATGACATCATAAGCATAACATGATTTAACTAACCCTTTCAAGGATCTTAGGGATTTAGGGCGCACAATTTCAGGTGCCCTTAACATGGACTAAATTCTCATCAAGGGGCAAGAGGATTTATTTTCCTCTAGCCACATACCTTCCAATTCAGAGACACAGTATCTATCAAGGGGCAAGAGGATTTATTTTCCTCTAGCCATATACTTTCAAATTCAGAAGTATCCCGAATCAGAGGCGATGACCCACTCGATATGGTGAGCTTGATTCTTAAAGAAGGATGCCAAAAAATGAAAGCCAAAGTTCTTTAGATGAAGCTGTGACTGATTAAATTTCTAATGTTGCTAACTAAATTCCTAAAGTTCCTTGAGAATATTGCATTTGCATTCATAACATCACAAAACAAGTTTCTTACAATAGGTCTCTCATCCTTCCTCGCTGTTTATTTCAGCATCATGAATTTCGAACAATCAGTTAAGGATCTCTAAGCTCAAAACACTGAGTTCCAAGCCTTGATTCTGAATTTGTCCAAGGGGCAAGAAGAGCTGAAAGCCATACTGACTAAAAAGAAGAAGAAGAAGAAGGGTAAGAAGACTCAGGTGAAAAAGCTTAGACCGATCTTGCAACTCAGGGATGCCGAAGCCTCTGAAGACAGTGACGAGGATGAGCAAGATGATGATGCTAGTATCAAAACTGATGCAAAAAGTAACCATGATTCTGCCAAGCCCTCTGAAGAAGAAGAGGGCTATCACCATGAGGATGAACATCCTGATGACAAATACAAGTTGCTGGAGGAACGTATGAATGCCATGGAAATTCAGAAGATACCTGGACTGAATTTTGAAGAATTAGGACTCATCTCTGGAGTTGTTATACCTCCGAAATTCAAGATTCCAACTTTTGCTAAATATGATGGAGTCTCTTTTCCTAAGCTGCACTTAAGGTCTTATGTAAGGAAGATTCAACCTCATACTACCGATAAGAAGCTATGGATCCACTTTTTCCAAGAAAGCTTATCTGGAACTCAACTTGAATGGTACTATCAACTGGAAAGTACCAACATCCATACCTGGGAGGATTTGGTTGTTGCTTTCTACCAGCAATACGAATATATTTCTGACCTTGCACCTACCCTTACGCAACTACAAAGCATGTCTATGGGACCCAAGGAAAGTTTCAAGGAGTATGCTCAAAAATGGAGAGATCTAGCTGGAAGAGTCAAACCTTCCCTGGCTGACAGAGAGATGGTAGATATGTTTATGAATACACTGACTGGCCCTTTCTATAGTCATTTGCTGGGAAGTTCATCATCTGGATTCACTGAGCTTATACTGACTGGGGAACATGTTGAAAGCGGTAAAATTCAAGTGGCTACATATTCTAATACCTCAAAGAAGGTGCATAATGAGAGGAATGAGTCTAATACTGTGGGAGAAGTCCTAGCCTCTAATCAAGTGCTGAAACGACAAGTGAGCAACCAGCGTAAACTAGGCGCATCTAAAAGACAATTCACAAAGATCAACATAACTTTGGCTGAAGCATTACAACAGTTGCTGAAAGCAGGATTGATTACTTTAAAGGATCCTCCTCTGAAGCCCAATACCTTATCTCATCAATATAATCCTAAAGCAAGATGCGCTTATCACTCCGACAGCATTGGGCATGACACTAATGATTGTTGGCCATTGAAGAACAAGATCCAGGATATGATCGACGCTGGAGAAATAGAGTTCGACCCCCCTGCAGCCATGCCTAATATTGTGGATGGCTAGAAGGGTGTACTTTAAGATCATTAGTTTTACTTTCAGTTGCAATTCCTTTTTCTGTTTTGTTTAAACATTCGACTTATGATAGACATTATTTGTTTTAATAATCATCATCAATGCATTGCATATGTTTTTCTTGAATAAATTATTTCTCTATCACTCGTTTTAAATTATGTCTTTACTTTGCATATGTTTTGTGATATTCAACTCCTACTAAGCTGTAAGCCTTTTAAGGGAGGATGACGAAAATGATACCGCAACCTCATACAGTATGCTTTTTAACGGACTATGTTGACGATGTACATGCATTGTTTCAATTCCTAAACAGTGGAGATATAAGGATGTTAATCCCTCGTCAACCCCCTTTGAGCCTAAGGTTTAGGAGCTTTCTTTCACGTACAAATTGAAACCCTTTAATCATAACCTGGGGCAGGGTAGTCACTCTGTTAACTCAATTGTACTAGCTGTTGTTTACACAAATAATGATGGGTTCCCGCTACCATTAAGTCAGGCAGTCAATGTCCACCAAAAAGGAAAAGATGTTAAGTCAACCTATGAAGGAAACTTATCAAAAAACAAAAACATCCCGCTGACTGTAATCTCAAAATAAAAGGTTCAGGCAAAAGTTAGGGATAATAAAGTCAAAAAAGAGGTCACTACAAATCCTCGACAAAACAAAAAGAATTACAAAGAAGGACGACTGACCGTCCAAATAAACTTTTGGTGCTTCAACCTCCATCAAATATCAATGTTAATACTTCAAGCTCTACTAAAGCTTAAACGCAAAGTTAACAGAGCATAAGATCGAAGAACATCACGAAGATTGGGATGGGTACAAATAAAGTTTGAGCCGATATCCTTTGTTTCTTAAACCGTGAACCAAGTCACGTTACAACCCTTGAAAATCCTAACTGAAGCATGGTTATTTCGAAAGCATACTGTCACAAAAAAAAAGTATCCTGACTCCTTAATGTTCACTAAAAATGCTGAGTTGATATTTCGTTTGTACAAACATCATGTTTTTACAAAAATCATGCTTTTACATCTCCTGTTTTTTATGTTTTTCAAAAACTCAAGACAGACGTATGCATTGCATCTCATGAATTCATTATTAAACATATTCTGCTACATAATTTCAAATGTTAGCATCAGAAAGAATCTGCACAGAGTACGACTAATGACTAAAAGTCATCCCGACAAACGAAACTATTTCAACAGCAACATCTCTTATAACTAACTCAGTTGATTAGAAGTCAACGTATACAAGGGGCGTGACACAATTTTTCCAATCAATCTGGGGAAATCAGGTCAAGATTCCGAGAATCTCTCAAAAATGCCAAAGGAACAGGGGCAGGCACGCAAGTGAGTCTGAAGCTACCTCTCGATCAGCCAGGGGCATCATCCTCAGTTTATGAGTACTGGGGGCATGTCATCCATAATACACATCTCATAAAGTCCCCGAGACAAATATTTTCAAAATCCCTACAAGCTGGGGCAAAGCCGTGCAAGGCATGTTCAACACTTGATCAATACTCAGTGGTGTGTCCTAATCAATATAAGTCCAGGAATGGCAAGAGCTATAAATCACTGGGGGCAATATTCAAAGCATTCATGCCTTCCCACAAATCCGGTTACACGGGATCATATCCCCACAGGGTAATCATTAAGAAGACATCTTCAAACGCTCTCGTCCCAACAAAGACTTAGTTCCTCAACGGAGTTTACATCTTCGACACTGCTGGTTCCCCGACACTTTTCTATTCTCCAAACAGGGTTATTCACCTCTCTTATCCCCAGTCAGGGTGCATCAAGGATCAATCATTCAAATGACTCTCATCCCCAAGCAGAAATCATAAATCCCCAGCTGAGCATCTTCAAAACAAAATCAGACAACAAAATCACAAGGACATAGAGATTTATTTTCTCAATCAAGACAACATAAATCATATTCACACATCATATGTCATACATCATATTCATACATTGCATACATTACTATATAATACATGCATCATGACATTGCATATTTCTAACTTTGTTTTCAGGTTCCGCATCGACAAGCATTCCTCTCAGATATAATCAAGCTGAAGATTCATTCTGACAAGTCTTTTTACATACCAAAACTTCAGCAAATAACTTATCAACTCTAACGAGCAAGCATTCTCTATCAGATATGGTCTAATGTATGACCCGTTCCGGTATTCTCAATCAGATATGGTCTAATGTATGACCCGTTCCGGTATTCTCAATCAGATATGGTCTAATGTATGACCCGTTCCGATATTCCTCTTAAGATATGGTTTAATGAATAACTCGTTTTGACATCCTTCATCAGATATGGTCTAATGTATGGCTCGTTCTAATATTCCTCTTCAGATATGGTTTAATGAATAACTCCTTCTGACATACTTCATCAGATATGGTATAATGTATGGCTCGTTCTGATATTCCTCTTCAGATATGGTTTAATGAATAACTCGTTCTGACATCCTTCATCAGATATGGTCTAATGTACGGCTCGTTCTGGTATTCCTCTTCAGATATGGTTTAATGAATAACTCGTTCTGACATCCTTCATCAGATATGGTCTAATGTATGGCTCGTTCTGGCATTCCTCTTCAGATATGCTTTAACGAATAACTCGTTCTGACATCCTTCATCATATATGGTCTAATGTATGGCTCGTTCTGGTATTCCTCTTTAGTTATGGTTTAATGAATAACTCGTTCTGACATCCTTCATCAGATATGGTCTAATGTATAACTCGTTCTGGTATTCTCCTTCAGATATGGTTTAATGAATAACTCGTTCTGATGTCATACTCCCAGATATGGTCTAATGTACGTCTCGTTTTGGTATCCTTCCTCATACATGGTCTAATGTATGACTCCTTCTGACACCCTCCAACATATATGATCTAATATTCTCCTTCAGATATGGTTTAATGCATGACTCATTCTGACGTCCTCTATCATATATGGTCTAATGTATGACCCGTCATGGTATTCTATTTACAAGATCTAATTCCATCATCACGAACGGTGTGGACACGATCAATTATCTCCCAAGTCTAATTCAGTTACTACGAACGGTGCTGACACGACCAAATCTCAAGGATCTAATTCATTTGCTACGAACAGTAATGACACGATCAATATTCAAACAACTACTTCTCAAACACTTCAGACATAGTCTAAGGCAAGCTCATCCAGGTGGCATCTCTAAGCCCATCCCCCTGATGGTACAAATTTCTGGGTATTCTAGTGCTCATTCCTCTTCCACCTTCAAATACTGAATGACACACAAACCACTCTACATCTTCAGGTTTAAGAAGATTGATCAGGGGCAGCTGTCATACCCCAAAATTTGCCCATCCTATTTCTCTTGTTCAAATTCAAATCAAGGTACAAAGCTTAAAGGCATCTCTCCTAAACAAAGGCTCAAGAAACTAGGGTTTGTGGTTCTTTGAAGAAAATCACTGGATCAAAAGATCCAAGGCATCTCATATGGTCTATGATATTCTAAATTATTTCCATGACAAAATTCAGGGCTCAATTCAAAAGATTGGCCACTCAGTTGCTCAGAAAGTCAATAGTCGACTAATTTGACCTAAAAGTCAATTGTGGTCAAAGTAAAGTCAAAACTCCTGATTTTTTTGTCAACATCCTCATATTGAAGTATCATTCACCATTTGATCAATAATTGGTCATGGTTCATCAAGGAAAGATCAGAAATCAACAAATTCAAGATTTTCTAAATTAGGGTTTTCATAGGAGAAAGTCATTTGAACTTTGACCAGCCATAACTTCCACATGGAACATCAAAAATTTCCCATCCAAAGCTTAATTTGAAGGAAATTGAGAGATATGACTTAAAACATTATAGGTCCTTTTTGAATGTCAACCAAAAGCAGTTTTTTGTCAAAGCCAGTATCATCAAGATAAAATCCTCAAAAACAAAAAAGCTTCCAAAGTGGCTTGTAGAGGACATCTTGAGGTTTTCATAAATTCCTAGAAATCTTTCATATCTTAAAAATTGATGGAGATATGCCTTGTCGAAGTTGGTCAATTTTGAGCGGAAAATGTGAAGTAAATAAGGGTCAAAATGGATTTTTTTCAAAAGGGGCCCAACTTTTTGTGATCCAATCTTTTTACTAAAGTTTCCAAGGAGGTCCATATCCAAAGCCACGAATTATTGGTTAATATTTTATTTTCTATTGAATTTAATTCATTAAAAACACAATATGAATCAAATAATTGAGAAAAATAATCAAAAATTTTATTTACTTTTGGTTTTAATCATAATCAATCATCAAAATATATAATATTTAACTCCAAATTCGTGCAAAAACAAGATTGGTAAAATGAGATTGAGATTGGCCAATTTTGGAAAGGGAAAATCAAGTTTCAATCAAGATTCCAATTATTGGATTCAAAGAGATTGGATTAGTTTTTGTTAACCTAAAATCCATCACACACATATATATGGAGGCCATTCAGACTTGAAGAGAGGATTTTCGCTGCCTCGAGGACCCTGCTCAAGAACAAAAAAAAAACGTGTAATACAAGGAAATAACAACCGAGTTTAGAAGGAGATTCAAGCCTTCCCACGTATCCAAGAAGCTTCCTCGTAATTCTCTGAAGCCAAAGGCATCCCTATCATCGACTGGGGTACCCAAAACCGTAATAACAAGTTCACGTTTTAATGGTTTTTTGTTGTTTCAATTTTAAGGATTCTTGCACGTTTAACATAATTTTCTGGTATATTTGTGTTTAGAATGATGTTTGCAAGCTCTGATTTAGGGTTAAGGGTTTGAAGCTTTGATTTAGGGTTTTCTTCTAGAAGCAAAATTAGGCCAAATCGATGCCCCTGTCATGTTTAGAAGGTGATTTTAGAACGAACCATGTGCTTACTTGGAATTTATTCATGGTATTTGGTGAGTTTGTATTTTGCAGGGCTTTGGCAACTTAGGGAAACCGTGGCCTAAAGGTTCTAAGTTCTGGAAAAGCAACGAAGAAGAAGAAGGGCAGCGTCCGCGCGCGCTCTCCCTTTTGAAATTGTCATTCGCGCGTTTTTGTATATTATGTTCTGGAATGATCACATTGACAGCTAACAAAACTTGATCCAGTGGTAAAGGCACGCGAGTTAAAGCTTTAGTACGCAAGAGCAGGGGTTCGATCCCTGCCTCTTGCACAAATTTTGCTGATTTTCTTTGTGTACAGATTTAGCACGCATAGGTAATGAATGCTCACGGTATAACCCCACGTCACAGCCTTTGGATCATGACGAAATCTCATCCGAGGACCCTGGAGACGCTGCCTCATGGTGAACCTTCATGGACGCGCAGTACACGATCCAAGCTAAGTATTTTCCAATTTCTTTTTATTATTATTTTTTTAAATACACAATTCCTCATTTATTTACTTTCTTCTTTCATTTATTATTATTATAGTTTTTTTTAGGTTGTTCAAACTAATTATTTTTGTAAAACAATAATATCATAATTATTTATTTAATCGAAGGTTCGACTTTTCTTATGACACTAAAATATTTGTTTTATAATAATAAAAAATAATAATGTTATTCCTTGTAAAGTGATTAATTAATTAAGGTAAACCCAATAATTATTTAACTAATATGTGGTAAGTCGAACTTTCGACTCTTTGTCAGCCTGAATGAAATTAAAGTTATTTTTATACAATTAGGGTTCATGTTTTTAGGGTTTGTATTTTTGTTGAACTATAATGCACTAACATTCCTCTTCTTTTGTGCCTAATGTTTAGGGTTAATCAGAGATCTTCCGATTATGCGCCATGACTACGAAGCTAAGTCTCGACTTTATTATTTGATTTAATTATTTGTTTGCCTTATAAAAATAATATTAGGGTTAACCTCGAAATTCAATGGACTCTTTCTGGACTCACTTCCTTTTCTGTCTGTCTTTGCTTTGCCAATTTTTCAGGATTAACCTCGAGGCTACCCCCTACTACGAACCATATCAGATCAAAAGTTAAGTCTTATTCTATATTTTATTTTTAATTTTCTTTTGCCATTTTTTTTATTAAATTAGGGTTAGCTTTATCTGTCAACGAATTGATAATACACTCACCCATTTTGTTTTATTTTCCCTTTTCCCAATTTTTCAGGGTTAGCCAACCGTCAAAGCTCAATAGTCGGTAACCCTAGAACCCTGATTTACTTTCTTTAATTATTACTTGTTTAGACCTATTGCACTATCCGCTGGTTTCTTCCTCCCCTTCCCCATATTATTGTGTGGTTAGTAATCCTAGGGAGTGCAAGCCTCTTAATCAAATTAGAATCACTTAATTTTTACAAGATAAATATCTGAATTAATCACATGATTGTTGCACCCACGCACCTTTTATGATACCCCTTTTGTTGCCTGTTGCCTGTTGCATGTTGCCTTGTGTTTTTTGCAGAATAACCTTGTCCCTCGAATACGAGGATACCTCAGCAATGTTGCCCTCAGTTCATTCTCATGGTCATAAGTCCCTAATGATGCTGCCTTCGATTCGCCAAATATGACCTCGTCCCTCGAAGTTGCCTACGAAGTGCTGAGGTATCCTCTGGTTGCCTAACGAAGAAGGCTATTCTGATCCTTCCCTTAGACTACCTGCCCCTCTATGGCATGGGACAGTCTTATGGCGAACGATAACTCGATGACCCGTTAACATCCAAACGAAAGACTTCCTGCCCTCTTATGGTATGGATAGACCCTTTCACCCTGAAAGGCTAAAGAACATTTTTCATCTAACCAGGTAATTTGTCCTTAATTGCATGCTCTGGTTTAAAAATCTTTTTCTACTCTTTTTCATAAACCTTGAAAAAGGCTACGCTCATTTACGAGCTAAAGTCCGTATTCTCTTCTTCTACATTTCTGAACCTTTGGTTTTCAAAAAGAGCAAAGCAATTAAGAGCCCATGGAAAACCATGGATGCAAAGGGTGCCTTACACCTTCCCTTTGCATAAATTACCTCCGTACTCAGTTTCTTTAAAATAATGTTTTTCTTGTTCTTTTAGCCTTTCTGATATTTGGATAAAATAAAATTCGGTGGTGACTCTTGCTATCCGCACATTTCGATATAAAGTCAGTTCACCGTATTACAGTATTTAACCATAAAAATTATATAACACAACAGTAGATAATATAAAACAGTTCCCACTAGTCAAGCGAAGCCAGGATGTAATCACAGATTTGAAATATGATGACAATAGAATTGGTAGAGGAAGAAACAGTAGAGAAAATATATCTGTTTTAAGAAACTTTTAGATTTCGGTTTTAATATTTATAACAAAAATTTAGAATTTAATATATTAATTATAATTATAATATTAAATAAAACTATAAATATATAAAAGATTCTACATCCGTATATTTTAAATTTATATATATATATATATATATATATATATATATATATATATATATATATATATATATATATATATATATATATATATATATATATATATATATATATATATATATATATATATATATATATATATATATATATATATATATATATATATATATATATATATATATATATATATATATATATATATATATTTCTATTCCTATTTATACTCCTTGTGAATCAGTACCATCTCTCCTAATTAAGAAAGGGTTTTTGAGCGCTATTTTACTTCTTGTGAGAATATCTAGCAGTGTTTTTAGTTTCTTTTAGTTGAAAGACAATGGCTGAAAAATACGATATTAGAGAATATAGTAATGAATATAATGTTTGAAAAAAAATATTGTAAACCGATCAATCAAACCAAACCGAACCATAATTAGTTTGGTTCGGTTCCATTTTTTAACAATGTTAAAAATTAAACCAAATCAAATCGATAAAAATATCATCAGTTCAATTTTTTTTTTAATAAAAAAAGGTCCAAGCCAATCCGATGACACCCTATGTGTATCCATTACACTGTAATATTAATCTATTTAAGTATTATATTCTTTTGATTTTAAAATTTAAAATTAATTCCATAAAATATATAAATATTTAGTGTCAAATAACTTTGAGATTTGTGAATATTTTACACATACTATTTTCATATACAAAAGATTTGATTTTAAAATTTAAAATTTACTCCATAAAATATATAATTTTTTGTGTCAATTAAATATGAGATATTTGAATATTTTACACATACCACTTATATATAAAAGATTCTACATCCGTTTTAAATTTATCCTGGGTTGTACTTGAGGCAAGACCATAACCCTTTTATTGCATGATATATAATATTTCTATTCCTATTCAAGAAAGGGTTTTTGAGTCTTGAATAAAACCTAACCGTTAAAAAGCTTCTTTTTTTTCTTCTTATAGTTGAAAGACAATGGCTAAGAAATACGAAGGACGTGCAGTAGGAATAGACCTAGGAACGACGTATTCTTGTGTTGCTGTGTGGCTTGATGATCACAATAGAGTTGAAATTATTCATAATGACCAAGGCAACAGAACCACACCTTCTGTTGTTGCTTTCAATGATGATCAAAGGTTGATTGGTGATGCTGCTAAGAATCAGGTTGCATCTAACCCACAAAACACTGTGTTTGGTATACTTCAATTCTCTCTACAACTTTATGTACTTATTATTATTATAATTTTAAATAACTTTGGCATCATCGATATCGTTAGTTATAACTATATTGTCCATGTTGTATTGTTGGTGTTCTTGTTAGTATGGTTAGGGTATTATGCAATTGCTATTTTAGTTGGACAAATTATTGATATGAATAAACTGTGTTTCTCTTTTCAGATGCTAAAAGATTAATTGGTAGGAAGTTTAGTGATTCACTTGTTGGAAAAGATATATTGTTGTGGCCATTCAAGGTCATTGCCGGTGTCAATGACAAACCCATGATTACCCTTAAATATAAGGGTCAGCAGAAGCAATTTTGTGCCGAGGAAATATCATCCATGATTCTTTCAAAGATGCGAGAAATTGCAGAGGCATATCTGGAGTCGCCCATCAAGAATGCTGTTGTTACTGTGCCTGCTTACTTCAATGATTCTCAGCGAAAAGCCACCATAGATGCTGGCGCCATAGCGGGCCTTAATGTTATTCGGATAATCAATGAACCTACAGCTGCTGCAATTGCATATGGTCTTGATAAGAGAAGAAATTGTGATGGAAAAAGAAATATTTTTGTCTTTGACCTTGGTGGTGGGACTTTTGATGTGTCTATCCTCACAATTAAAGGGGATGTCTTTGAAGTAAAAGCCACTGCTGGAGACACTCATCTCGGAGGAGAGGACTTTGATAACAGAATGCTGAATTATTTTGTAGAAGAGTTCAAGAAGAAACATAAAGTGGACATTAGTCTTAACCCTAGAGCCTTAAGAAGGTTGAGAACTGCTTGCGAAAGAGCAAAAAGGATACTCTCATTCGCCTTTGTAACCACAATTGAGCTTGATTCTTTATTTAATGGAATTGACTTCTCTTCATCAATAACTCGTGCCAAGTTTGAAGAAATTAATATGGATCTCTTTAATGAATGTATGAAAATTGTTGATAGTTGTCTGAGCGACTCAAAGATCAGCAATGGTGATATAGATGATGTTGTTCTTGTGGGTGGCTCCTCTAGGATTCCCAAAGTGCAAGATTTGTTGCAAGAATTTTTCAAGGGAAAAGATTTGTGCAAGGGTATAAATCCAGATGAGGCTGTTGCATATGGTGCGGCTGTCCAGGCTGCTATTTTGAGCGAAGGCTTTAAGAATGTCCCAAACTTGGTGCTGCGAGATGTTACCCCATTATCACTTGGCATAGCAGTGTCAGCTGAAGATATCATGAGTGTGGTGATTCCTAGGAACACTACCATACCTGCCAAAAAGTCTAGAGGGTATATTACAGCTAAAGATAACCATTGCAATGTCGGCATTAATGTTTATGAAGGTGAGAGAGCAAGAGCCATAGACAACAATCTACTTGGTAGGTTCACTCTTTCTTGTCTTCCAGGTGCTCCTCGAGGTCAGCCCTTAAATGTATGTTTTGACATTGATGAAAATGGTGTCCTAACTGTTTCTGCTAAGGAAGTATCTACAGGCAGTACAAATGAAATCACCATAACCAATAAAGAAAGGTTGTCAGCATTCGAAATTAAAAAAATGATTGAAGAAGCTGAAAGATACAATGCTGAAGATAAGAAATTCTTAAAGAAGGCCAAGGTAACGAGTGCATTGGATAAATGTGTTTATAATATGAAGAATGCATTAAAGAAGGATGTTAATTTAAAACTCTCCCCTCAAGAAAGTGAGAAGATTAGTAATGCAATTACGGTGGCCACAGATTTAATTGAAGGGAAAAATAAAACGAATGAAATAGATGTTCTTGAGGATCATCTGAAGGAGCTGGAGAGCATGTTGAAAGACCTTGTAGCTATGACTGGCTAGTTTTATTTTTCTTTAGGTTGATTGTTGATCTCTAATAGTATTCAGGTTTATGATAATGTTTGCATTGAACATTTTATTTAAATTGTTTCTATTTTGTCTTGTTTTCTAGTTTTAGTAGTAGCATCTTTGAAAATCTTGCTTAGAATTTTAGTTACTTGCTAAACACATGATGTTTGAGTTTTAGTTACTTGCCAGCATGAGTGAATGTCTGTTATAGTGGAGGCTGGACCTTTTGCTGTTATCTTTATGATTAAACTTTTTGTTGTTTCTGCCTTACCCTTTGCTGACTGCCCTTCTGCTTGTATATACAATGATTAATTAGAGAAGAATAACATTTAGATCGTTAAAGAATCTCTTAAACATTAACTCAATAAAATCCAATATGCTTGCCTTGACCTTCTGCTTGGATATGCATGAAATGTTTAAGCAATACCAAGGGATTAAACTAAATTGTTGGCTTCATACATTGACTGAAAGTGAAGTTATAATTCTTATGTTAGTCTATATTTCTGACTTGATTTATTTTCAAGTAGACTACACCCAAAACCAAAAAAAAAAAACTTACTTGTGTGAGTTATGATTTTGATTGGTTTGACTTTGATTTCAAATTGGTAAATTTGCAAATCAGAAAAGATATATATACACTGTAAATGTACACTACACAGTATAATTCTACATTTAATATACTATTTTTATTTTTTTATTAATTAATATTTTCTTGGATTTTGTGCAATCAACATTTTTGCTTTGTTGTGCTTTACGGTGTACATGTGGTGTATGAAATATGAGAGATGCTATTTGTACACTAAAATTAAACACCGTATCTTTACACCTTTGAAAATACAGCCTTTGAAATACAATTCAGGTATGTCAAAAAGAAAAAGAAAAAAAAATTGAACATAATGAAAAAATAAAACCGTAGTTTATACGGTGTAAGTTGAAGGATAGAAAAACACTTAGAAAGGGGGGGGATTGAATAAGTGTGACTTTAAATCTTGGACGATAAAAATAAATTGCACAATTATTTTTATCCTGGTTCGCTGTTAACGAAGCTACTCCAGTCCACCCCCGCAGAGATGATTTACCTCAACCTGAGGATTTAATCCACTAATCGCACGGATTACAATGGTTTTCCACTTAGTCCGCAACTAAGTCTTCCAGAGTCTTCTGATCACACACTGATCACTCCAGGAACAACTGCTTAGATACCCTCTAAGACTTTTCTAGAGTCTACTGATCAACACGATCACTCTAGGCTTAGTTCACTCCTAAGACTTCCCTAGAGTATTCTGATCAACACGATCACTCTAGTTCCTTACAACTTAATGTAATTCTAAGAGTATTACAAATGCTTCTTAAAAGCGATAATCACAACTGTGATATTTCTCTTAATCGTTTAAGCTTAATCTCACTAAAATATTACAACAGCAATGTAGTGAGTTGATGAAGATTCTGAGCTTTGAATGAATAGCGTTTCAGCAAGTTTATTTCCGTTCAGAGTTGTTAAGAATTGGTAACCTTGCTTCTCATCAGAACTTCATATTTATAGGCGTTGAGAAGATGACCGTTGAGTGCATTTAATGCTTTGCGTGTTCCGTACAGCATTGCATTTAATGTTATACGCTTTTGTCAACTACCTCGAGCCTTGTTCACGCTGTGTCTACTGACGTTGCCTTTAGTAGCTTTAACGTTCCTTTTGTCAGTCAGCGTAGACTGCCACCTGTACTTCCTTCTGATCTGATGTTTGTGAATACGACGTTTGAATATCATCAGAGTCAAACAGCTTGGTGCATAGCATCTTCTGATCTTCTGACCTTGAAGTGCTTCTGTTGCGTGATACCATCTTCTGATCTTCAGTGCTTCTGATCTCATGTTCTTCTGATGCTTCCATAGACCCATGTTCTGATTCTGCTTCGACCATCTTCTGATGTCTTGCCAGACCATGTTCTGATGTTGCATGCTGAACCATTTGAGACACATCTTCTGAGCGCTGAATTATGCGTACTCTTTATATATTTCCTGAAAGGGAAATTGCATTGGATTAGAGTACCATATTATCTTAAGCAAAATTCATATTATTGTTATCATCAAAACTAAGATAATTGATAAGAACAAATCTTGTTCTAACAATCTCCCCCTTTTTGATGATGACAAAAACATATATAAATGATATGAATTTGCGATCAGAAAGAGTAGACGGCAAAAGACAAATTACACAGCTATAGCATAAGCATATGAATATGTCTCCCCCTGAGATTAACAATCTCCCCCTGAGATAAATAATCTCCCCCTGAAATAAATACTCGAAGAACTTTGATAAAAGACTTCCCTGATTATTTCGGTAGAGACGATCATATAAGCTTCTGCCTTCAGAGAATTCATAGCTTCTGACTTCTGCTTCCATTGGACAGCTTCAGAACTTGAATTTCTTTAGATCCTTAGAACACTCACAGCTTCTGATTCCTGCTTCCATCGTGGACAGCTTCAGAACTTGAATTTCTTTGATCTTCAGAACATTCACAGCTTCTGACTTCTGCTTCCATTCAGGACAGCTTCAGAACTTGAATTTTCTTGATCTTTTAGAACATTCACATCTTCTGATTTCTGCTTCCCTCGGATAGCTTCAGAACTTTGAATGTCTACCAATCATCACTTCATGCTAGATTTGTATCAGAACATTGTTGAATGTACCAGAGCATCATCAGAGCATCTCTACATCCTGAAATGTTACAGAACAAAAACTAAACGACAAAAGTCAGCATGAACGAGTTAGAACATAAAATGTATGTTTGAACACATTATATGTATCAGAGCCATATAGGCTGAAATAATATATCAGAGCAAATAATGTATCAGAGCCATAACATTATATGTATCAGAGCAAATAGAATTTTGTCAGAACAAGATAGACAATGATATTCAAATTCTATTATCAGTGCTTCTGATTCATTCTTCTTTCTTGCTTCTGATCTCTGAAGCTTGACAGCACTCAGCTTGCTTCAGTTTCCAAGAGCTTATTCCTTTTACAGAATAACGCTTCTTATGGTTTTGCTTCTAGTGTTTGCTTCTGAAGATTCACTTCACTTCTCTGTACCTGCAAAACACTTAAACCATATAGAACTTGCAGTTCTTGTTAGTGAATGTGTGGGAGCCTTTACCCAGCAACTGATAGATTTAATCAAATCATTTATCATTTATCTTTCTCCCCCTTTTTGTCATAACATCAAAAAGAATATTTAAAAAAATTCAGATGTATAAAACGACAAAAGAAAACATTTACTGGAATGTAAAACACAAAGAAACTTTTCATTGATAATCAAAAGATATTACAAAAGGTTCCTATGTTTAACAAGATGAGAAACATTCCTAGCAAATACAAAGTAGAATTTCCAAAGAGGAAATTACTACAAAAATTAAAAACAGCACCCTAGCTAGACACGCTCTGTGTCAACCCATCAAGAATCCCGGAGGACTTCTTGTCTTCCAGACTGAAACCTCCACTGTAGGAGAGATCCCAGAACCAAGGAGGAAGTGAGGGACAGTTCACAGACAGAGAGCTAATGTTGCAAACGGGGCTTTCCCTCAACATAAACGTTGAGCCTATCTTCCCACAACTCAAGAAAGTCTTCTGTCTTTGGATGAAGGTTGATAACAACATCAAAGAAGGATCTGACTTGAGAGGTATTAGAAGAGCCATCCCGAGATGCACAGAGATCTGTCGCCTTTGAGTCATGGAGCTTCAACAGACTTAGGGTGAACGCTAGGTTTTGAGAGAAGAAATGAAAAAGGAGAGAGAGAGAGAGAGAGAAAAAAAAACTTTTAAGAGGAAAACAAAAAGATAGGAAACCAAAAACCATTTTGAAGAGTATTTAAAAGAAAATAAAGTGAAACGAAAGATGACTAGCATTTAATGTTACGTGACGTGAGGAGAGATAATAAAGACAAAAGAGGTGACTAGCACAGTTACCTATGGTCGGCGTCCCTTCAACTGCACGCGCGTTTATCCATGAATAGTAACGACAGGTTTACCATCCCGAGATAAAACGTAACAGCTGTTTTGCTTTAAAAGAGGTTCTGAATCAACTTAGACAATGAAACGTTAGTAATAACCGAATCATAATTTCTAAAAGATTTTAATCAGAACTTCTGATATATAAAAAAATAATCCATTTTCATTTCAGAAGTTACTCATACATAAGAACTTCTCATCATCTCATTCTGGGCATAAATCCATACTGATGTTCTTCAGAATAAACTTAAACCTATCTTCAGCCAGGGGTTTTGTAAAGATATCAGCCCATTGATGGTCTGTATCAACAAAGTTTAAAGATATAACACCCTTCTGAACATAGTCCCTTATGAAATGATGTTTTATCTCAATATGTTTAGCTTTTGAATGAAGAATAGGGTTCTTAGATAAACATATAGCAGAAGTATTATCACAGAATATAGGAATGTTACTCTCAAATATCTGATAATCTTCTAACTGACTCTTCATCCAGAGCATCTGTGTGCTACAACCAGCAGCAGCGACATATTCTGCTTCTGTTGTTGATAGAGCAATAGTTGCTTGCTTCTTGCTATACCAAGAGATCAAATGACTTCCAAGAAATTGGCAACTTCCTGAAGTACTTTTTCTTTCAATTCTGTCTCCAGCATAATCAGCATCACAGAATCCTACTAAGTTGTATTCTTTAGATTTTCTGTAAACTAAACCAACATTAGTAGTACCTTTCAGATACCTTAGAATTCTCTTAACAGCAGTTAAATGAGATTCTCTAGGATCTGATTGGAATCTAGCACACAAACAAACACTGAACAAAATGTCAGGTCTAGAAGCAGTCAAATATAGAAGAGATCCAATCATACCTCTGTATAACTTCTGATCTACCTTCTTACTTACCTCATCCTTACCTAGGATGCATGTTGGATGCATAGGAGTTTTGGCTTCTTTGCAGTCCAAAAGATTAAACTTCTTCAGAAGTTCCTTCACATACTTGGTTTGGTGAACATACGTTTCTTCTGATGTTTGATTTATTTGTATTCCAAGGAAATACTTGAGTTCTCCCATCATGCTCATTTCAAACTCAGCCTGCATAGACTTAGCAAACTCCTTTCCAAGTGTAGCATTAGATGTTCCAAAAATAATATCATCTACATATATTTGACAAATTAAAATATCCTTTTCAAAGGTTTTACAAAAGAGAGTAGTGTCCACTTTTCCTCTAGTGAAACCATTATCTAGAAGGAAAGAACTTAAGCGTTCATACCAAGCTCTGGGAGCTTGCTTCAATCCATATAATGATTTCTTTAGTTTAAACACATGATTCGGAGACATAGAGTCTTCAAAACCAGGAGGTTGATGGACATAAACTTCTTCATCTATATAACCATTTAAGAAGGCACTCTTAACATCCATCTGATAGAGAGTGATGTTATGTTGAGTGGCAAAAGAAATTAATAGACGAATAGACTCTAACCTGGCCACTGGTGCAAAGGTTTCTGTATAGTCAATCCCTTCTTGCTGACTATAACCCTGAGCCACCAGTCTGGCTTTGTTCCTTACCACTTCACCTTTCTCACTGAGCTTGTTTCTGAAGACCCATTTTGTACCAATTATATTGAATCCATCTGGTCTAGGAACAAGATCCCACACATCATTCCTTGTAAACTGATTCAGTTCTTCTTGCATAGCAATTATCCAGTCTGGATCTTCTAGAGCATGATCAACAGAAGTTGGCTCGATCAAAGATACAAGACCTAATTGACAGTCTGCATTGTTCTTAAGGAATGCTCTTGTTCTGATTGGATCATCCTTCTTTCCAAGAATGACATCTTCTGAATGACCAGAGATGAGTCTGGATGATCTTCTGACAGATGGTTCTTCAGAAATACTTAGATCCTCCAGAGAAGCTGATACTTGATCTTCAGATTCTTTGCTTCTGAGAAGCTCTGCTTCTGATGCGTTGCTTCTTGGCTCAACAACTTCTGATATGTCAATATCATAACCTGCAAAATTATCAACCTGCTTTGGTTTTTCAGAACCAAGCTTATCATCAAACCTGATATTGATTGATTCTTCTACAACCAATGTTTCAGTATTGTATACTCTGTAGCCTTTTGAGCGTTCAGAATATCCAAGAAGGAAACACTTTTGAGCTTTGGAATCAAACTTACCAAGATGATCTTTAGTGTTCAGAATAAAACATACACATCCAAAAGGATGGAAATATGAAATGTTGGGCTTTTTATTCTTCCACAATTCATAGGGAGTCTTATTTAGAATAGGTCTGATAGAGATTCTATTCTGAATATAGCATGCAGTGTTTATTGCTTCTGCCCAGAAATGCTTAGCCATATTGGTTTCATTGATCATGGTTCTGGCCATTTCTTGCAGAGTCCTATTCTTTCGTTCTACAACTCCATTTTGTTGTAGAGTTCTAGGACAAGAGAAATCATGGGCAATACCATTTTCTTTGAAGAACTCTTCAAAGGATCTGTTCTCAAATTCACCACCATGATCACTTCTGACCTTTATGATTTTACACTCTTTTTCAGATTGAATCTGAATGCAGAAATCAAAGAACACTGAATGAGTCTCATCCTTGTGTTTCAAGAATTTTACCCACGTCCAGCGACTATAATCATCTACGATGACTAATCCATATTTCTTTCCTCTGACAGATGCTGTTTTGACTGGTCCAAACAGATCAATGTGCAAGAGTTCTAATGGCCTTGAGGTAGAAACAACATTCTTAGACTTGAATGCAGGTTTGGAGAACTTGCCCTTCTGACATGCTTCACAAAGAGCATCTGATTTGAATTTCAGATTAGGGAGTCCTCTGACAAGATTCAGTTTGTTAATCTGAGAGATCTTTCTCAAACTAGCATGACCTAATCTCCTGTGCCAGACCCACTGCTCTTCAGAAACAGACATAAGACAAGTCACCTTCTGACTCATAAGATCTTGCAGATCTGTCTTATAAATGTTGTTCTTCCTCTTGCCTGTAAATAGGATTGAGCCATCCTTCTGATTTACAGCCTTGCAAGACTTTTGATTGAAGATTATATCATAACCATTGTCACTTAATTGACTGATAGATAAGAGGTTATGAGTTAATCCTTCTACAAGAAGTACATTAGAAATGGAAGGAGAGTTACCAGACTTTATAGTTCCAGAGCCAATTATCTTGCCCTTCTGATCTCCTCCAAACTTGACTTCTCCTCCAGACTTAAGCACCAGGTCTTGGAACATAGACCTTCTTCCTGTCATGTGTCGTGAGCATCCAGAGTCCAGGTACCATGACATGTTGTGCTTTGTCCTTCTTGCAGCCAAGGATATCTGCAATAGGAATAATCTTATCCTTAGGTACCCACATTTTCTTGGGTCCTTTCTTGTTAGATTTTCTCAAGTTCTGATTGAACTTGGGTTTGACATTATAAGCAATAGGAGGAACAGCATGATAATTTTTAATATGAGTTTCATGATATTTCCTAGGTTGTGTCACATGCTTCTTGGTGTGTGTTATGTGAAAACTTTGTGCATGTGAAGTGTGCCTAATATCATGAGAGTGGCCATACTTGAACTGATCATACAATGGCTTGTATGTGAGTTTCATTTCATCAACAGGTTCAAGTTTGTATGGGGTTTCACCCTCAAAACCAATGCCGACTCTTTTGTTTCCAGACACAGCATATATCATAGAAGCTAGCTGACTTCTGCCAATACTTCTAGATTAGAACTTCCTGAAACTTAAATCATATTCTTTCAGAATATGGTTTAGACTAGGAGTGGATTTTTCTGAATTAGAAGGAGATCCAACATCATTGGATAATTTTAAAAGTTTATCTTTCAATTCAGAATTTTCCAATTCAAGCCTCTTTGTTTCAAATTCAAATAGCTTTTTCAGCTTTTTGTATTTAATACAAATCTGAGACTTGGATTCCAGAAGTTCAGTTAATCCGGAAACTAACTCATCTCTAGTAAGTTCAGAAAATACCTCTTCAGAATCTGATTCTGATGTAGATTCTGATCCGTCATCTTCTGTCGCCATCAGCGCACAGTTGGCCTGCTCATCTTCTGAATCATCTTCTGACTCATCCCAGGTTGCCATAAGACCTTTCTTCTTATGAAACTTTTTCTTGGGACTTTCCTTCTGAAGATTTGGACATTCAATCTTGTAGTGTCCAGGCTCATTGCATTCATAGCACATGACCTTCTTCTTGTCAAATCTTCTTTCATCAGAAGATTCTCCACGTTCAAATTTCCTTGAACTTCTGAAGCCTCTGAACTTCCTTTGCTTGGTCTTCCAGAGTTGATTTACCCTTCTGGAAATCATGGACAGTTCATCTTCTTCTTCAGATTCTGATTCTTCAGGATCTTCTTCTCTAGCCTGAAAAGCGTTAGTGCAATTCTTGATATTAGATTTTAATGCAATAGATTTACCTTTCTTTTGAGGCTCATTTGCATCCAGCTCAATCTCATGACTTCTCAAGGCGCTGATAAGCTCTTCCAGAGAAACTTCATTCAGATTCTTTGCAATCTTGAATGCAGTCACCATAGGACCCCATCTTCTGGGTAAGCTTCTGATGATCTTCTTTACGTGATCAGCCTTGGTGTATCCCTTGTCAAGAACTCTCAATCCAGCAGTAAGAGTTTGAAATCTTGAAAACATCTTTTCAATGTCTTCATCATCCTCCATCTTGAAGGCTTCATACTTCTGGATTAAGGCTAGAGCTTTAGTCTCCTTGACTTGAGCATTTCCTTCATGAGTCATTTTCAAGGACTCATATATGTCATAGGCCGTTTCCCTGTTAGATATCTTCTCATACTCAGCATGAGAGATAGCATTCAGCAAAACAGTTCTGCATTTATGATGATTCCTGAAAAGCTTCTTCTGATCATCATTCATTTCTTGCCTTGACAGCTTTACGCCACTGGCATTTACTAGATGTTTGTAACCATCCATCAGAAGATCCCATAGATCACCATCTAGACCCAGAAAGTAACTTTCCAGTTTATCTTTCCAGTATTCAAAGTTTTCACCATCAAATACCGGCGGTCTAGTATAACCATTGTTACCGTTGTATTGCTCAGCAGAGCCAGATGTAGATGCAGGTGTAGGTGTAGACTTTTCACTTTCATCAACCATCTTTTACTGAAGCGTTTTTCTCTTCCTGAATCTTTTCTAAACACGGTTAAGTGCTTGCATCTTAGAACCGGCGCTCTGATGCCAATTGAAGGATAGAAAAACACTTAGAAAGGGGGGGGATTGAATAAGTGTGACTTTAAATCTTGGACGATAAAAATAAATTGCACAATTATTTTTATCCTGGTTCGCTGTTAACGAAGCTACTCCAGTCCACCCCCGCAGAGATGATTTACCTCAACCTGAGGATTTAATCCACTAATCGCACGGATTACAATGGTTTTCCACTTAGTCCGCAACTAAGTCTTCCAGAGTCTTCTGATCACACACTGATCACTCCAGGAACAACTGCTTAGATACCCTCTAAGACTTTTCTAGAGTCTACTGATCAACACGATCACTCTAGGCTTAGTTCACTCCTAAGACTTCCCTAGAGTATTCTGATCAACACGATCACTCTAGTTCCTTACAACTTAATGTAATTCTAAGAGTATTACAAATGCTTCTTAAAAGCGATAATCACAACTGTGATATTTCTCTTAATCGTTTAAGCTTAATCTCACTAAAATATTACAACAGCAATGTAGTGAGTTGATGAAGATTCTGAGCTTTGAATGAATAGCGTTTCAGCAAGTTTATTTCCGTTCAGAGTTGTTAAGAATTGGTAACCTTGCTTCTCATCAGAACTTCATATTTATAGGCGTTGAGAAGATGACCGTTGAGTGCATTTAATGCTTTGCGTGTTCCGTACAGCATTGCATTTAATGTTATACGCTTTTGTCAACTACCTCGAGCCTTGTTCACGCTATGTCTACTGACGTTGCCTTTAGTAGCTTTAACGTTCCTTTTGTCAGTCAGCGTAGACTGCCACCTGTACTTCCTTCTGATCTGATGTTTGTGAATACGACGTTTGAATATCATCAGAGTCAAACAGCTTGGTGCATAGCATCTTCTGATCTTCTGACCTTGAAGTGCTTCTGTTGCGTGATACCATCTTCTGATCTTCAGTGCTTTTGATCTCATGTTCTTCTGATGCTTCCATAGACCCATGTTCTGATTCTGCTTCGACCATCTTCTGATGTCTTGCCAGACCATGTTCTGATGTTGCATGCTGAACCATTTGAGACACATCTTCTGAGCGCTGAATTATGCGTACTCTTTATATATTTCCTGAAAGGGAAATTGCATTGGATTAGAGTACCATATTATCTTAAGCAAAATTCATATTATTGTTATCATCAAAACTAAGATAATTGATAAGAACAAATCTTGTTCTAACATAAGTGTCAAAAGCAAATGTAAGATTATCATTTCTCATGAAATATAGTGTACAAATAGCACACCCGTTTACAAATACTATAACCATTTAAACTTTGAAGAAATCTAAGAAGAGGATTTGTAGAGAACCTCTCCAAGTCATCGAGTAATCTGACTAAGATGACGTGGCAATAAAGAGATTAGAGAACTAAGACTAAAGTATGTATTTCATTAACTCGCTCTTTTACCCTTAAACTAGTTTTACACTAAGTTTTAAATCACATTTTATTTCCTTGTTTGAGCACTTGTTTCATCTCGTGTATTTGATTCCATTGTTCCCCAATAAGATGTTTATTATTATGTTCTGATTTAGTGGGAGACATTTTGTCTTAGTCTTTTTTTGGCACACGTACCTTATCTCATTGAATATGGCTTCAACAAGATTTGTGTTTTTTTTTTCAATCATGGATTTTATTTTTTTTAACCAATCAAAGATTTGATTTATAGTGTGTTTATTTGGAAAAGATTTTATTCTGAATCTATTTGTTAAAGACAATGTAATTCTTATCTATGTAAGATAAAGATTTCTTTGAATTTGATTTCTTCAAGACTCTGAATTGGCTTTAACGAAGAAAGATTCATCTTGTGCTTTTTGGATATCAGCCATTTTTATGTCAAAACCCTACTTGGCGTTTCCGCTGGATGTTGTTGCTATTTAATAAGAGGTTTCATCTCGTTTGAAAAATCAGACCTTGAAGAATTTAGTTTGTCGTTTTCTTATCTATAATATAAGAAAGGAAATTGTTCTGGAAAACACAACTTTGACCCTGCTTCTATATCTTCCATGTGTCTAAAATAGGGGTATTTGTTGTCCAAAATTTACTTTTTCCAACCGATAATGTCACTTTGTTCTATTACAACTACATAATTACTAAATTTTGCCTTTGGTTGTCAAGAATAAACAAAGCGCTGATGTCACGTAGCTCTTTTTGTTTCCAAACCAACCAATGCAAACCTACTTTTGATGCTTTTTCACATTTACTTCATCACATCACTTTTAATTTTCAAAACCCTTTCTCTTTCTTCCTCCACAAACTTTTTTCTTCTTTCTCTCTCTTTCTCCGTTCTTCTTCTTCACACATTCTTCTGTACCTTCTTCTTCTTCTTATCTTCTAAAGACAAACACATCTTCATCTATTTTTTTAATGCATTTTCGTTACTTTCACAACTAAGAGAGACAACTGATAAACACCAAAAACAAGTTGAAAACAGAAAAATAGAAAAAGATGGAATCACAATCTACCGGCAGCTGGATGTGATAAGCTGGTTTCCGACGAAGGTACGTAAATTATGCATTTCTCAGTTTCTTACCCATATGTTATTCTTCTCCTTGATGTTGTTTTTATTTCAATTACTAACATGGTCTTATGCAAATTAAGAAGGAACAAGATGAAGACAACATTAGGTGGGGTTGATTTGTTGCAACTCATGAAATGTATTTATCTCAATGGCGGACTTTTCTGGGTTTTTTCGTTGAACATGTTCTTCAGGGAGATGAAGATTTGATGAAGACTATTTTTGAATTTCAGAGCTTTTTTGTTTATAATGTTCTTTGAAGTGCTGACTTTTCTAGGTTTCAGTTGATTAATGAATGAAGATGAAAGAATATTATTGAGTTTTCAGATTTGTTTTCTTGATTTTCTGGGTTACTTTTGATTTTCTGGGTTTTTTCATTGAAGGTTTTATGGGCTTTTTCATTGAAGGTTTCCTGGGTTTTTTCTGAACACCCTATTAATATGCAACTAATATTAAATTGAATAATTAAATTGTTATTAAGAGTTGGATATATATTAAAAACAAATATCATATTGTATTAAGGAATCCACTAACAAGCAAATTTAGAATATTATTATCTTGGTATTCATATTTAAGATAAAAGATTTATGACATGATTTTAGGATTATTTTAAAATTATATTGATGCACACAAATGATGCACCACCTATAATATAATAAGTTATTTATCTATATGCATATTTATATATTATGTACATTGCTTAACAACTATTCTATTTTTATAAGTTTGTATAGTAATTTGAAGAAAAAAACTTACTATCACGATGACTAAATGAAACAATTATTATGATGGACTAGACACAATAATTAATGCCTTCAATTTTGAAAGTACAATTATTTATTAAGTTTTTAAAAGTTGAAATGACAACTCATTTATTTTATTATATTTATAGTATCTCTTAAAAACATACAATTTACCTGTAAACAAATACTAGTATTTTCACGGGTAACTAAATTTAAATGTGTGTTACTCTAAAATCATGTCATTTCTCAAATGTATATATTTTTAAACTGTATTGTATAGTATTAAATATTTGCCATATTTGTAAAACAAATTTAAATAATGTTTTATTTAATACAATATAAAATAACTTTTATATTTTTATGTAGAAATATACTATCCATTTGTCTTAAATATTCATGAGAATGATAGATAAATTTACTATTTCCTTGAAATTTTGATAGCTAAGTATGAAAATTATAATAAATACCTTTTAAAGTTAAAATACGTTTTCAAAAGAAATAATTATTTGTAAAAAAATTAGAAATTTATTGATGGTATTTAAAAAGTATTTGAAATATAAAATTAAAGATTAATTAATAATCATTATTAGTATATATTTTAAACTTTAAAACAATATTTATAACCTTAAGTATATGTTTTCCAAATAGGGAAGAAAAAGATATTTTAGAAATAAATATATATTATTTAGATTGCTCATACAAATTTTCGTAACAAATTTTTATTCTTTTTAGTGAATTAAATACAATAAGATTTTAATAAATTTTGTTTTCTATTTTGTAAGAAAATTATATGAAACATAAAAATAAAACTATTAATTAAAATAATAAAAATGGAAAATTATAAGTAACTGATTTGGTATTCTATAATAATAAGCGATTGCACTTCCTTCTCTTTTAAAGGGTACACGGTACACCACATATTTACAAACAATTCACTCTCTAAAACTATTTAATATAGTTTGTTGATCACACTTCTTTATTACTTTACCAATATTTTCAAATGTCAAGTCACATCATTTATTACATTTACTGTGTTTTTTCATAAAATAGTCATCTTCCTTGAGAGTACAGCAATACTTTATCACAATCTGTCAAATCAATTTCTGCAGCAGGGTTATACAGAGTATTTGACTTATAGTAATATTTGTTGTAATATTTTATTTATAGTAACTTGAATCAATTTATGATGTTATTTACAGGTTTCAAAAATAATTAATTAGTTCATTTTTACTTCTCATTATAACACTTAATAATTGTCAATGAAAAGTTAAATAAAAAGTAAATATATTGTTTATATAAATATTTTTATAAAATGCGCGTATCAAACCAGAACCGGTGCGTACGAACGGATTTTTTTGAGAAAGTCTTTATTTCAATGTATGCTACTTTTATTTAATATTTATTTTCTCAAACCAATGTAGTAGTACTTATATAGTTTAATAGTATTATTCTTTGTTATGCGTGATATGGTTGTGTCAGCAATAACAGACTTTTTCCATCCTCATGTCAATCAATTAATACACTTTATTATTTTATCACTGTAGCCTATATATTTATGTCAATTGTTATTTTAATCAAACAATATCATACTTATTATATTTTTCACTTCACTCAACCTAAATAATTTGATTTGACCCTATTTACCATTTTACCACTTTTTTTTATAATTCTTACTATAACAAATATTTTCTTGAGCCAATTTTTTTTATATAGATAAAAATGTATTGTTAATCAAAATGTTTTTATAAATGGTGTTATTTTTATAAATGAGAACTGAATAAAAACATTTAATATATAATGACAATATAAAATTAATATTTTTATACGGGAAAAATTTAAATGTATGGTATTCTAAAATCTATTATTGATCTAAATATTTTTATATAGAAAAAATGATATTTATGATCCTAATTTTTTATTCAAAAATAGTATACGAGAAAAAATTTATTATTGATCTAAATATTTTTATACAAAAATTTACTATTGATCTATATATTTTTGTAAATAATACTTAAACAAAAATAATATTTGTATACGAGGAAACAATTATTATTGAATTACATATTTTTATATACGAAAAATATCTATTATTGATATAATTATTTTCTTTTTTAATATTTATTTAAAATAACTATAATATGTAAACAAATGCGCATACCAGACTAGAACCCGTGCGTACGCACGGGTTATTTACTAGTTTCCATTAAGTATTTTGCTTTTGTATGTAATACTCTATTCTTGAGTATCTTTCTTAAGTTAGAAGGATAAAGAATTTGATTGTAATTGTCATTTTTCGGGCCTTATATTATTATAATAGTGCCAACACTTAGGAAAGTGTTTCAGTGAAAGTGAAAGGGGTCTTAGATAAGGGGAACCTAGATCAAAATTCATGGTTAGTATTAGAAAAAGAGCATTGAACTAGGAGTGCTCAGATGAAATCGTCGTGTGCTATTGACTAATGATTAGTGAATTTCTTTTCACTCGACGGATGTCCTCCAAACGTTTGTGACTTTGCACCGAACTAGGTTAATAATTAAATGTTTTATTTATTTTTCTAATTTGTTTATTTTTGTTTCTTCATCGGATAGTCTTAACATCGCGGGGGACATCTTATTTTCGATCAAACAAATTTTCAATTGGAATTAGAGAAGACACCATGTTCTGGTTGCGCGAGCTCCATGGTTTTCTCAATATTGTATTGATCGGTCACCAATTCTACTTAGTTTCCCTCAATTGGAAAAATTTATCAAATCGGTAACACATTGGTTTGTCTTTTATCACTTTCGCTTAAGTTATTTCATATTTCACATTTGGTATTCTTGAATTGCATTAGTTTGAATTTTATGTCAATTAAGATGCTTTTGATGTATTGGTTTGGTAGTGTTAGTGCTTTCAAGTGCAAGTGAATATTCTGAGGAACTGGTGCAAAGACGAGAGGAGTTCTGCGAGGCTTAGAGGTGATTTTACTCAAGAACAGATGCATGTAACGGGTGCCCATGTCAGGAGGTGGATAGGAGAAGTCAAGAGCAAAACTAGTGGGCTGACATGGATGCCCGTGTCACCTGACACAACCCATGTCAGCAGGCCTGATACTTGGTAACATAATTGAAGAAGGCAGAGGGCCAACACGGGTGTCCGTTTCGCCTGACACGGCCCGTGTTGGCAAGCGCGATAATAATTCTTATTTTTGGCGTTTGAAGTTGTCTTGGATCATTAAGGGTACTTTGGACTTTTTGCATTGTTGGATGACAACCTGATACTATTTAAACCTGGTTTTTGGAAGGAATGGGACACTTTTGATCGTACGAAAGAATTTGCAGAAGAAAGAATAGAGCTCTCAAGGGTTTCGGAGAATGGGGATTTTCAAGAACAATTGCGATTGAAGATCGAAGCAATCCTATTTTCTTGAAATATCAAATCTTCTTAGTGTATTTTCTTTGAATATTATGAGAGGCTAAATCTTCCAATGCTAGGGGGTGTCCATGAATTGTTATTGTGATAAACCTAATTTCCATTATTTATGATATCAATGTTTGTGTGAATATTTTATTGTGCAAAGTTCTCAACTTTTTTTCTATCAGACCATTAGATTTTGATTTATGATTAAGGTTCAGATCAGACAAACCACCTTATAGTTGTTTGCACAATAACACTTCGATAGATATTTCTTAGGAATGAGGATTCACTGTAGTAACCGTAATATTCTTATTAAAATAAATATTGCCTGATATCATCTTGAATGGTTAAGGAATTAGAATTAAAGATGAATACCAAAAGGTTTTTGGCTAAGGAATTAGGGAAAACAACTCTTGAGATTCGGTAATAGATCATTCTGACACATATTTCATAAAATAAGAATTAAAGGTTGTTACAAGGCAATTCATACATCTTGCCCTAACATTCTTTCTCACATGGTTCAAAATTCATATTGTACTCTTTTGCTTTACTTTCTTATTGTTCCTTATTATTTACAAACAAACACCAAACCCCAATGCTCTTTTACTTAATTGAATCACTATAAGAATTTATATTTCCTACGCAGCTTATGTCAAAATTATCAGTCAACACTCATAATGAGATAAATCTTCATAACAAAAATCTTCATATGAAGTCCATCTTCTAGTAAAACCAGAACCATAATCAGAAAACTTTCCTAATTAAGCCAAGACAAAGAAAATATACACAATTATCCCTAAGATAAGCATGACATTATGCTCCACACCAATCCACAGTCTCCACACTCATGTGAGTTATTTGACATTAATAGATCTTTACTCCAGTTCTAGCTTTCTCTTTCAACATCACAAAATTTCTGAAGTCAGTACAGATGTTTTTGACATTTGGTTTAGACAATCTGTCTAATCTCCTAAACACCTGATTGGATCACCTTCCAAGGAACAAAAATAATAAGAAACCCTTCATTAGAGACCAGGACATAAGCTTCTTCTGAGTTGTAAACAAAATCCATGCTCTTGTTTCCAATAGTTGTAATTTTCATGTCAAATCTCTTGAATAGAGACATGAGAAAGTCTTATACTAGATCAGTCTTTCTTCATATCACTTCATACCCAACACACTGAGATGTGCCTTTATGAGTGGACTTGAAAATTTCCCAAGTATCTTTGGCCACAAAACAAGTGATAATGAGTCTGACAAAGAAATGTAACAACCCCATAGAACATGGTATTGATAACTTCGAGGTTACATAGAACCAACTCATAATCTTCCCTTCAATCTCTTATGAACTAGGATTCTCCTATCCTAATTATTCTTCAAAAGATTTACTGTCCAAGAATTTTGTCATTCCAGTTTTCATAAAGAACAGTAGTACCAGAAAAATACTCCCCGAAATTCACCCAATAAACTAGGGCGCCTGCTCTAATACCAATTGAAATTTCTCTGGTACAATTAATGTATGTTCATACTAATATCTTAATAATAGAACTAATGCCGGGACAGATGTTCCGACATCTGTTATGACATCCTGACCAGACTTTTAAAACTGTGTGATTATATAGAAAATAAATATGCAAAAACATAAATGACACACGTAATTGTTTACCCAGTTTAGTGCAACATCACCTACTCCGAAGGCTACCGAGCCAAGAAGGAAGTCCACTATAGTATTAGTTCAAAGCCTAAACATGTCCCATGCTTACAACTTTTCATCCTTATCACTGCCCTGTGCAACTTCTACCTTAGAACCTCCTAGATATGAGAAATCACATCCCACTTCCAATCACTGCAACGATATCTAACAGTCCCAGTTACTGTATCAACGACCTTTCACCTAACTGAAGATTACACTTCAACTATTACAAAAACACATTAATAAAGACACACTTTGATTAAGAACATAATACTTAGTTAAGACATTCCTTAACCAAGAACAAATACTTGATCTTGCTTAAACGCTGTGATCAAGAATAATACTAAACTCTTATGCTTAAAAGCTCAAAGAGTAAGAATACAACTTAACTCATTTCCTAAAGGCTTCTGAGTAAGAGCAAGACGTCTACCACAAGTATCAGAAGATACAAGGGTGACAAAGCACCTACGCAAGAGACTCTCAAACCTGCAACTTTTTGCTTCCCCTAATTTACAAATTCCGAAAAGTTTAAATTTTATTAAGTCATATTTTCTCTTTAAATACACCTTTGTAGTCCATGGGCTTTGAAATCTGCATCAGATATTTTTTAATCCATAAGTTGATTGATGCACCCAGCGTGTTGATAAATCTCCTTATATCTTGGAACACAAATATCAAGTTTCCTAAATTGTCTTAGCATCCACTTTTGGCAACTTCTACAGCTGGAGATACATTAAATTGTTCTAGATTAAATCTTGACCTTCGAAATAAACTGAGATATACCCAAACACAAATATCACATAATCAAATTAAATCTGTCAATATTTAAAAAATATCTTGTATTAATGTTCTGGTGTAACATGTCACGACATCTATCAGGACATTTTTCCTTAGCAGCATGTTAGAAAATCTTCCATACCATTTGAAGTAAACCATGTTTTAGAAAAATTGTTCCCATCCTAAAACTATGGTACTAACATAATCAATTTTTCACTACTGACAAAGATGTGCCAAAAATGACATTTCGATGTCCCAGAGCCTTAGGCACCTACGAATGGGTGGTGATGCCTTTTGGCCTAAAGAATGTTTGGGAAAATTATCAAAGTGAAATGTTCGACTTTTTATGACTTTATTGAAACTTTCATGAAAATTTTTATTAATGACATCGTTGTTAAGTCTGTTTCGAGAAAGTAACATTGACCATCTTCGACAATCATTTGAAAGAACGAGGAAGCGCATTTTGAAAATGAGCCCTCTAAAATGCGCTTTTAGTGTGCATGCTGGGAATTTCTTAGGCTTTGTGGTCCACAAGAAAGGAATCGAGATAAATTAGAATAAGACCAAGGCCATCATGGAAGTGAAAGCGCCATCGACGAAGAAAGAATTGCAGCTGCTACTGGGCAAAATCAACTTCTTAAGGAGGTTCATTTCAAACATAAGTGGCAAGAGTCAAGCCTTCTCACCTTTGCTTCGACTAAAGAAGGAAGGTTTCAAATGGTGGCAAGCGCAACAAGAGGCTTTCGACAAGATCAAGCTCTACCTTTGTTCACCCTTAAATTCAGTCTTCTCCTTGTAGAGATAGGAATATAAAATTGTACATATTTGCATCAGATGTGACCTTAGGGAGAATGTTGGATCAAGAGGATTAAAATGGCATCGAAAGAGCCATTTACTACCTTAGTCGAGTCCTGAACGATGCAAAAACTAGATATAGTATAGTTGAAAAACGATGTCAACGTTTGTATTTCTCATGTACAAATTTGAAGCACTATATAAAACCAGTTTATGTTTCGTCTCATTTCAATATTAATTTGTCTAAACCTATTTTTCATAGTCGAATTTGTCAAGGGAACTTGTTGGACAATCTGTTCGATAATTGGTTTTTAAGAAGCATATGTAGCACCCTGAAAAAAGAACCAGTCATGTATAAGTCAAAAGAAAAAAGTAAAAGAATTTAGATAACAAAAGGCCATGGTGAATTTTACTTTACCTTAGGTCCTCCCGTTTCAGGATTGGAAATGCCACTCTTAGCTTGTTTTGCAATTTTATTCGATTGAGGTTTGGGATATACCTTAAGTGCCTTTGGAGTGACAATTTTCCTTGCCTTAACCTTGGCAGCTATCGATGTTGGTTTAGAAAGAGTTTCGGGGACCTTTTGCTGTTTTTTTGCCTCTTCAAAGGCTTTGTGGTATCTGGAAAGGTCGCCATCATCAGAATCTGATATTGTGACTTTGGAGTCTTTTTGCTTACACTTCTTGGACGTTAATGGTGGTTTCCTGTTGTTGCACCCCAAAATTTGCCCTCTTTATTCGAGCTATAAGTTAATAATGACGTTTATTTCGTCATTCAAAAAGTGGAGAAATAACAATAAAGAGTTCTTGTGGTTTTAAGGAGATGCGTTGGAAAAATGGTTCAAGTGGTAGAAATACGAGGAAATTCATAAATACCATTTGGAAGGTGATACGAGCTGAATTCCCGTGTAGTCCCGACCGTTTCGACGATATCTACAATTTTCGTGTTCGGCTCGGAAGCCGGTTCTTTGAGGAAGGTGAACAAAATTGGAAAATCGCTTGGATTTTTATAAAGAAAAGAGTGCTGAAAGTAGGGTTTAGGATCTCGGAAAATTCATATCTCCTAATCCGCCGGTCGGATTCGCTTGAAACTTTAACTGGAGATATGTGCCATCATTACCAAGATTTCATATGTTCGGACCGTCGGCTGATTATGCACCGAAAGTGCCCAGCATTTTAAGGATCGTCATGTTGTTTCGGTAAAAAGTGTGATTTCGAGTATGTCGCACCGAGTTCAAAAATTCATAACTTCTTCGATTTTTATTGTATGAATCCCATTCTGGCGACATTATTTCGGAAATTTTGTTAGCTTCGATTCTTCGTCACACATGCTTGTTCAGATTCTAAGCCGAAGATAGAGTTTTATCGAGTTCTTTGAGCGGTACACACAAAATTCTGCACAGTCGCGCCAGATGAGTCGGCGTTTCTCGTCATTCAAACGCGCGTAATTTCTTCGTCGCTTATCCGATTGAGACGATTCTTGCGGCTATGATCTATAATTTTAGTCATCTTCGAGTTGGCGTTGATCCCGCTCTCAAACTTCGCATCGATTCGAGTTTCCTCAAAAACGAGCAAAAAAGGAGATAATTAAGGGCATTTTGGACATTATATAAGTCATTTTTCTTCACAAACTCTCATAACTTCATTTTCACCCAAAAGATCAAAAACACTTTCTCTCAATTCTCTCTCAATTTTCTCAAATCAAAACCACAAATTACATAAAACTTTCATCATTTTTCTTCAAGAATCAAGAACAACATGGATTAAAAAGTGACGATCGGATCGAAGTTTCTCTTCCTCTCTCTCTCCCCTTGGGATTCGCTTCTTGCGTTCGTGTCGTGTTCGCGTTCGTGTCATGTTCGCGCGTCGGTTTAGATCTTCATCCGGTAAGATTTCGGATCTTGAATTAAGTTCTTAATTGTTGATCATTATGTGAATTCAAATCTAGATCCACATTTTATTCTTGATTAATTGATGGTTGATGATGATTGTTCGGTGAATTTGCATGTTGTTAACCGAATTGGTGGTGATCATGAGAATTTTGGTTGGATCTAATGATTGTTGCATATAATTAATGATTGTTGATGATGAATTGTGACATTCTTGCTTGGGATCTATGAATTGTTGATGACTTGGTATGCTTAATTGTTGAGATTCATTGATGTGACTTGTGGTGCACTCTAAGTGTTGGTCAAAATGTTTGTTAAAGTCCGACACATGCTAGAATCTTGTTTTTTGCCATAAATTTTGATTCGTAAGTCCATTTTCAAACTTTTTTACATGTATCCGTACTAATTCGATGATTTTGGAGCTTTCCGCGAACAGAGTTTTGATTCGGGCAATTTTTGGTCAATTCTGGAAATGGTGACAGCAAGTGCGAAAATTGGCTTTTTGGGCAAAAAATTGACCGAATCGACCGTTTTTTCCGAGTCCGATTGCGTGGAAATCATCACCGAAAATTCAGATAAATAATAACGTTTCATGCTGGAGATTTATGTTGGTTTTAGGTGGCGTCTCAATGCGTTTGCTTGTTATGTTATGTTTGTTGTAAATAGACGTAATTTGTTCGGTATTGTGCTTTTACCATAACTCTTGAAACGTGTGGACTTTTCGCGAATGTGAATAATGTTTCTCAAGTATAATAATATTTTCGGAGTTGATGGTGTGGTTTATTTTCGGTTTCGGCCGACTTTTTTACCGTTTTTGCTACTGTCCCGTTTCGTAAATCGTGCCTCCGGGCCGATTTAATAAATTCCGACCGCATATTTGAGTTCTTTGGCACGTTTCTAACTTACCATAAAATTTTGGTTTAATTCCGACAAGTTTAGTTTTTATCGTTTTTACCCGATTTTACCGTTTAGGCGTACCTTTTGACTTGTAAACACTTACTTTGGTTTTCATAATACTTGTGTACATATTTGACTAACGTTTCAGTGCTATTTTTGGTTGTTATCTTACGTTCGCTCGATTTATGTTCAAAAAGTGTGTTAATGTCAAATTTCTCATTTCGTTATCCTTTTTCGGTGTAAAGCACCAACGCAATTCCGATTGCGATGTTTGATATCTCTAACTTGTGTGCTAGTGTGCAAGGCATTTGGATAGTCACCGATCGACGCTTATCACTTGAGTGTTCTGCTTCATTTACGAGACACAGTTTCATTCACTCGTGTCGTGTTCTCATCCTGGAGACACGTTTCTATTACTTTATATCTGCTTGTTTGGATTTCTTGTTCCTCTTGCAGGTGTATCGTGATTATGCTCGACACGCATGTCGACATTTGTGTGCTTTCATGGCTAATCGGTGTGCTGACCATTTGCTTTTGCTTTGCTAGCTCGCTCGCGGGATTCTTAGTTTTCTTCGCTTCTCGTCGTTGTAGTTTACGGATCATCATCTGTTTGGTATTGATCCCGTTTCATTTTATTTTTCCCGCACTTTATCGCTTTCTCGCATCATCCTTTAACATGAGAAGTAGGACTTAGACATGCATCTGGCCAAGCCCTCAAAAGAGGCTCTGTTTTTGTTGGTGTGTTTACATTTGTGCTTTGCGGCAGGGAGTCACAGTGTAATAAGTCCTATATGGCACTCCGTTAAGTCCTCATGGAAGGCATGCGGAAAGGGTTAGAAATCAACCCCCGCCTAGTCTCATCGAGTCCGTTTGGTATGCGCACGCTACGCGTGGCTCGCTTCTGAACCAGCACAAGATCTTGTTATCGAGTATGTCAGGAAAAGGGTTCATGTAGCCGGACCCCCACCTTTCCTATAGCTCGCGTCGCTCGGCGTTGATGCTCGGTGTACGCACACACCGTTTTCCTTTACGATCCGTGACGGCTGTCATACCCCAAAATTTGCCCCATCTACTTCACTTACAAAGATTCAAAGACTAGGGTTCCATTCAAGCAACACTCCTAGTCAAGAGCCTCCTAAGGCTAGGGTTTGAGATTCCTCTAAGAGGGATCAATGAGATAAGGCTCCTAATCAAGGGTGTATGGTTTATAGTGATCTAATTTAACTCCATGGCAAAAGTCAAGGCACCACTCCAAAGGTTATCTGTCCAAACAGTCCCAAGATCTACAATCAACTGATTCAAATCCAAAGTCAAGGCATGATCCAAACCTCTAACCATTGGTCACACAACAAGTATGGGGATGTGTATCTATCATTTGATCAAAGCTTGATCATGATTCCATTAATAGAAACTCAGAGATGAACAAATACAAAAAGGTTCAAATTAGGGTTTCTTTAGGAGAAAGTCAACCCAACTTTGACTGGGCATAACTTTCATATGGAACATCACAAATTCCCCACTCAAAGCCTATTTTGAAGGAAATTGGATTCTCTACAACTTTGTCTCTCACAAGCTAGGGCTAGAAATGCTTCATTTGAGAGGTACAGTACAAAAGATTACAGGTCATTTTCAAGCATCCTTCAAAAGCAGTTTTTTATTAAAGAAGATATGATCAAGATAAAAGCTCCAAATGAAAAATATGTTCCAAAGTGGCTTGTAGAGGACACTTTGAGGTTTCCAAAAAGTATTAGAACTCCCTCATAGCTTAAAAATTGAATGAGATATGCTTGATCAAAGTTGGGTGATTTTGGAGGACCAAATGTGAAAAAAGGAGGTTCAAATTGGGTTTCTTGCAAATAGGCCCATACTTTTATGACTTGAACTTGGCCCATAAGTTACCCAAAACATATGCCACGAATTTTATCACTTTATTTGATTTTTTACACAATTTTATTTCATTTATAATTAAGTTTTAATGATTTAAATAAGTGAGAAATCAAATATTTTGATAGAAAATATATTTTGATGAATTCTAATCAGCATTAATGGGAAAATATATTGTAATTTTCGTGCTCAATCAAATGGGAAGAGATTGATACAATATTTGGACCAAAATAGAAGGTTTTAATCAAAAATAAAATCAATTTTCACGATATAGCAAGATTGGATTCAAGCAGGGTTTTGGACAATTTTTTTTTTGACCTAATACATCCTCTATAAGTAGAGGAAGGATGCCACATGAATAGGGGACGAAAAATTCAGAAAGAGGCACACGTACAAGAACTCAAAATTCACCAAGAAACTCAAATTCGGTTTCAAAGAATTGGAGGTTTTCAGGGAGATTTAAAGGTTCCAAAAGATTCCTCAGGCGATTTGGAACGTGTCTGGATCGCTGCTCTACATCAACAACCCCAGAATATCCTCCAATTTGTCAAAGTAAGTGGCTCTAAAACTTGGATCGATTAGAACAATTCATGCATTCTTACATGTTTTTAATGATATATTCTGCTTAGTTATGATGCTGTGATTGTTTCTGGGTCGCTTGTTTGGAGTTTACGCGTTTAAAACAAGTTCCACCATTAGAGTCCGTTTTGAGTTTTAGGGTTTCAATTTAGGGTTTTTAATTAGGGTTAAAATTAAGCCAAATTGAATACATAATTGAGTTCGTATGGTTTAGACGAAGAGAACTAGGGGGTCGCACCAGATTTCTTTGAATGTATGCCCTATTCGTTATTTTTGTGTTCTTGATTTGCTACGGAAAATTCGTAGCTAGGTCGTAGCGAAATTTGCAGAGATTTACCAGTCTGTGTTGTCACATCTTAATTCGTTGGTTTGAAATTTCGCGCGCTGAATTCCTTTTAGTCTTATGTTTTATATATAATTCAGTGCAGGTGAATCTTAAACACGCGCGTTGCGTGGTTGGTGTGGTAATGAATTGTTTCTGTGAGCGTGAGGGTGGGGGTTCGAATCCTCGCTCCCACATATTATTTTTCTAAATTTTCACCCTGAATCCTGTGTGTTTGCATGCCCTTAGGTCCACCGTGTGTCCACAGATCTGAACCATAGAATCTCATTAAAATTAGATCCAACGAACCCTGATCAAGTCCTTATATCATGAGCCTTAATAACAATCCTATTTAATCAAACCCCTTAATAACTAATTTAATTTAATTAATATAATTGATTTCAATTAATTCTTTTTATATAATTAATTATGTATAATAATTATTTTTGTAAATAAAAAATATATGATATTATTATAAAAAAATTCTAATTTGTTGTTCGTTCCGATTAAATCGATTAATCGCTATGGTCAACAATAATTTTAATTAAAATGTTATTTAATTAAATAAAATTTGATTTCTATTATTTGGTTAAATGGTTGCAATTATTTTATTAGTTGTGATGATTAACCGTCTTTCCTTCGCTTTAATTTGTTATTCTTTTTAATCGAATCAATCGATTACGAGGGGTAACAATGCATATAAAAATTCATAAAAATAATTAAAAAATACTATTATTCGTTATTAGTGATAATCAAATTAATTGATTAAAATTGGTAATGATCAAATTATTAATCTTTTAACTATGGTAATTGAATCGATCGATTATTGCGGTTAATAGTACAAATTAAATCAGGGTTGTACGCCCAAACTCTTAAAACATTTCCCAAACTTTTCAAAACTTCCAGTATCAAATTACACATTATCATAGGCTATTTCAAAAGCCTTTGAGGCAATTCCCAACCTTATCAAATTTCTAATTCTAAGGGCGTACAACCCTTCCCCGAACTACGTGGACTCTGATTCTCCCTAAGGAGATACGTAGGCATTTGGCAACAAGGCGAGTCCCCCTCCTTCAAATCTTAATCATGTTTAATAATTAAAACTTTTAACCCTGTTGTTTGTCTGTTACCCTTTTTTATGCTTTTTTGCCTTAACCCTAATCTTTGCAATGTTAACCTTTAGGAAAGGGTTTTGGGTGCCTAACACCTTCCCTTAACCCGAATATAGTATCTTACCTTGAATCTCGTAACCATCAAAGGTTTCCTATTCACCTTGGTTAGAATAGGTGGCGACTCTAAGTTATAAATTTTAGGCAGGTTGCTACAACGGCTTGGTTGCTGAGAGGGACTCGCTCCTCTTGTCTATGGCCCGATCATTTTCGCGAGGTCTAATGCTTGGTTGACTTGGGTGAGTTGCTCCCCTTGGCTATGGCGGGACCGCCTTTTTACCATTCGGCCAGTGTCGTTGGTTTATTTGCTTTACGAGCGGAGCTCATTTGTGTGCCATCTTTGTTTGCTCCCGCTTCTCCCCGTAGGTTGATAGTTTAGTTTAGACTGGTACCCTTTGTATGCTAACATTAGGTAGCAAGCTTTCCCCCCTTAGCTTAGGTTTTCCTCATGCATTCTTTTAAAACACAAACCACACTCTTTGATTTTCTTTTCTTAAGAACTTGTTATTTTCGCTCCATTCCCAAGCGTAAGTCTCCAAAGGTCGAGCAGCTGAGTGTGAATGTAACTCGTTCACCTAAAAAACACAAAACAAACAGAAACTAGTTAGTCGAGCTACGGTACCTCTGATTCCTCAAAAAGGATACGTAGGCAGCAGGGTAGGGCCCGTGCGAGTATAACTCTTTCTTTTCCCTACATTTTCCATGCATTTTAGTCCAAATTAGCGCAGTTTGCTTACACACCCATAGTTTTAGACACAGGCGTGGATACCATCGAGTACGATAGGCGCGTGGGGTGCTAACACCTTCCCCTCGCGTAACCGACTCCCTTACCCTTTTTCTCTGGTCGTGAGACCGTTGTTTTGTTTCGTGGTTTGCTGACATTCCCTTCCTTTTCAGGATAAATATGTTAGTGGCGACTCTGTTAATTTTCGCGGTAGCGACAACTGGCGACTCTGCTGGGGACATCTCGACCTATTGTGGGTCCGGACTTAGCGAGTCGATCCTAGAGCTTGTGTGTTTATCTTTGGGTGCTTTACTGCTTTGCATATTTATCTGTTTGCATTGCATTCTATGTGCGCTTTTACATTTCTGCATCATATTCTGGACTGTTTGGATCTCTGTCTGTTGGGTGGGTGTTACAAGAGGTAAAAGGCCCAATACCCAGGCTATGTGTGAACCATAGGAACCCTAGGATATAGTGGGAGCATGATTTGTCTCGAGGTGTACATCTCGGGATGGGTTATGTGACCACGAGCAGAGTAGTGGTTTCAAACGGAGGTATTATCGTCACCCGCGTCCGCGCTGTGATGATGCTTACCTTCGGGCGGATTGTATACTGCGTTTCATGACCTTACCTTGGCCTAGATTTTACCCGTGAGTGGGGCGGGAATCAATGATCATATAACAGGTACATTATTGGTGACCACTGTTCTCGTTCGTGGGTTACCGCTGTTCTCGTTCGTGGGTTACCGCTATCCTCGTTCGTGGGTTACCTCTGATCTTGTTCGAGTGTACTATTGGTTCTTGTTCGTGGGGTACTATGTTTCTTGTTCGAGTGGTAATCTGTGTTCTATTCCAGTGTGTTGGTGACTATATGTTCTAGTTCCTATGGTAACTTGTTCCGTTGGTGACTTGTGGTTTGTGTGGTGGTCCGAAACTATACCGAACCTTTGAAATTGTGTCGTGTGATTTCTCGGCATCATCAGATAAATCCAGTATTTGTGGTTCCCACCACCTTGCATCATTGCATATTTACTTTCCAAAAAATGATGTACAAAAAATAACTAGCATACATGTTCCTTCCATTTCAAAGGAATCATGTTTTTAAGCCTCGTGTCGAGCTTTTCCATCTCTTATTTGCTAAAAAAATCAAAATACGAGGATTCCTTGGGAATCGAATGAACATGGCATTGCATTCATATCATGCATCTCATACATTTCATGCATAACAGGTGTTCAGGATCGAGGATCTCTTATTCAGACTTGGTATTCTCTCCAGACTCACAGACTCGACTTGTTCTTATTGTTTGTTCAGAGATTAGTCATGGAACAACTTTGTGGGGATTTTACCCAGAAGAAAGCTCAGTCTGGGTTCTTTTTGAAGACTTGTCTTATGCTTCCACGCTCGCTTTATTTGCAACTGGTTAGGCTCCGTATTGTGTGGATATCTACCGATTCTATGCTTGATGACGATGACACTAGGTGTGAGTTCTATTCTAGGGCAACTGGTCGTGATGTTGGATCTGCAAGTCTTTGAAGTTGCTTGGGGCTACCGAACGAGGGATAAGCAAGACCATTCTGTCTTGAGCTTGCACCATATGCATTGCTCGAATCCCTAAAACACTTACAAATTCCGTGTGACTTCACCAGAATCTTCTACCAAGTAATAATCCAAAGTGTTTTGCAGAAATACCTCTCATTCTCAAGGTTCTGCTTCACATCAGAAGTCACCTCTTCCCGGAGTTTCCTTTTCAGTAGCCTTTTCTTGTCAATAGAGACGAAAAGAATATGAGAAACAAGCCGATGTAATCCTAATGCCTTGGGTCCATTTGCTTCCATGCTTGATGGAATTTAAGTTAGTTAAGATTCGTGCTTTGGGTGTTTCTCACCATAGATAGCTCTCCTGACTTCAATGACAATACTCGGTGTTTTCCATTCTGGGGCACCTGATCATAATTCCAATCCTTACAAGGTGTTAAGGTACCAAAATTCCAAGACTTGCTCGATGCAAAGATGTTTGAGTTTATTCGTAATGGTTTCCACTGGCTGATCCCATTTCATCTTCCGCAAGTAGAATGTTTGTTCTTCCTCGAGGAAGTAACTCATGAGAATCACTTGCAATCTGTACTGCCAGAGGCTTCCTTCCCAACAACTCTTGTGTGTTCCAAGTAACGACTTTGATGACCAAGTGTCAGAGGTTATTGTTGTTCGCTGATAGTAATACAAGTTTCCTCCATTCATGATGGTGTTTTCTGTTTCAGCAGCTATATTTAGGGCTCCTAATCGAGGGATAAGCAAGACTCCGTGTTCTTGAGTTCGCATCGTTGGCAGATCAAATCCCTAAAGCATTCACAAACTCCAGTCGTTGTTGTTTGGGGCTCCCGACCGAGGGATAAGCAAGACGCCTTGTATCTTGAGTTTGTGCACCACTTGCACGACTCAAATCCCTAAAGCTGAGCACTTACAACTTCTGCACGACTTTATCGAAATCTTCTTCCAGGATGTGATCTGAACTGTTCTGCCGTAACGCTGGATGTTTTCCACTATGGAGGCACTTGGTTATCTGATTGAAGGCTGTCAGCCATTCAAAGACAAGGTTCAAGACCTGATTGACTCAAAGGCTATCACATTTGCACCTGAAGGCTAAAATTGAAGTTCTCCTCTGATTCAGTGGATCTTCTGAAGCAATAAGTCCATACGGAGAGGATATCCTCAACGTTGGCAGTTCTTAAATCATCATGCATGTTCATGTTTAAGCTTTCTTGTTTTTTTCAACACTGTTTGTATGTAAAACTTGTTTGTTTTTGAATTATAATCATAATGCATTGGATATGTTTGTCTTGAAAAAATCCATTCGCTTTTGCTCTTATATGTTTTCTATGCTTTTTGTGATACTCAACTCTTGTTAATAAAGCATGATAACTCCGTAGGGAGAATGATGAACATAATACCAATAACCTCAAATGGTATGCTTTTGAGTAGAACCTTGTTGATGATGTACTGGCATTGTTTCAAATTCCCAAACACCGGAGATATAAGGGAGATAAACCCTTGTTAACCCCTCTGAGCCTTCGAAGTAGGAGTTTCTTTTCTATAAGAAAAAACCCTTATTTTTAACCTAGGGGCAGGGTAGTATTCAGTTAACCTGGTTGAGCATTCAAAATTCATTAGGAGTGTGCACCTAAGGATACAACAATGGTTTTCCCTTGCATCAGGAGGACGAAACGTCAAAACCGCAACGGTTATCTCTCACCTCAGGAGGTTGAGACGTCATGGTTATCCCTTGCATCAGGAGGTCGAGACCAACATCAAAGTCGTTGTGGTTTATCCCTCACATCAGGAGGTAAAAATATGACGATACCACAATGGTAATTCTTCATCAATCAATGACTCAGGCAATCACTATGCACTTCCAACAAATCAGAGATTCAGGATCACACGACTTGTTCAAAAGAAAAGAATGAATCAAAAAGAAAAGAAAAAAAAGTGCCCGCTAAGTCAACAACTTGAAAGCATGTGACTTAGGCAAAAATTAGGGCATCCCGCTGGACATCCAAATCAAAATTCAAAAGAATTTGTCCAGGCAAAAGTTAGGGAAACAAAAAAAAAGAAAAGCGAAAAACAAGGATTACAAAATAAAGATCGTCAACAAAGAACAAAGTCGTGTGATCAGACACCAAAGACGAAAGGTAAAGTGATTGTCGTGTCCAGAAGACCTCATTGACTCCTCAATCATTTCAAACTCCTCTTGAAAGATGGATGCTCGTGTCGAGTTAACTGAACTTAGGACTGGAGAACATCATGAAGGGGGTCGGCACCAAATATTTTGAGCCTAAAAATCGTTTTTTCTCAAACCGTGAACCTGGCCACGTTACAACCCTTAAAAGTCCTAACTGAAGCATGGGTTAATTCGAAAGCATACTATACACGAGAATACAGTAAGCTGACTCCTAGGAGATCCGCTAAACGCTTGGGTTGTTATCACACCATCCTTCTTTAACAAAAACTCGATGTTACGACATCCTTTCAAAAAAGTTTCTTTTAACTTCAAGACAAACATACTCTTTGCATTAGAATTATATTTCTCATGATAAACATTCTTTGCATATGAACAAGTGCTTGACATCAAGAAAGTTTCCATCATGAACTTCAGATGAAAACGTTTTATCCTCCTGAAGGACAAGTTGTCTTCCGAACTCCGTTGAGTAGAGGCAGTAATGTTTCAAAGTCTGATCACCCTCAGAGGCACAAAAGCGTTTGAATACTTTGTCGAGCAAGTTTCTACTCAATCTGAGGCAATCAGGTCAAGATTCGAAGAATCTCTCAAATTGCTAAGCAATCAGGGGCATTCATCCAACACATGCCATGCAGGGGCATGATTTCAAAGTTCATGATATTGGGGCAAGTTGGCTATGATAGCACAAATCTCGAGAAGTCCTTACGAGATGAATTTCTATAAAGTCCCCACAGGCTGGGGCAAAGCACTATGCATTGGCATTCTTTCCTCATCAGGAAGTGTCCAATTTAAAGTTCGGGTGTGAGCTAAACAACTTGTGAACTTGAGACCCGTCAAGGTCGTCATCCTCAACAGTCAGAAGCTGAAAGTCCAATCTTTAGTGGCATCTCTTTGCATTTCAGTGCGATTTTCAAATCTCTTACAGAGGTTGCAACTGTTGCTTATTGGTATCCCTTAACCAGAGTCATGTCATGTGGACATCAAATTCTTTTTTCTTCATTTCCGACCCTCGAGTCGTGAGTTTCCAACCCTCGTGTTGTGAGTCCTTTGCTTTCCGACCCTCGAGTCGTGAGTTTTTAACCCTCGTGTTGTGAGTCCTTTGCTTTCCGACCCTCGAGTCGTGAGTTTCCAACCCTCGTGTTGTGAGTCTTTTGCTTTCCGACCCTCGAGTCGTGAGTTTCCAACCCTCGTGTTGTGAGTCCTTTGCTTTCCGACCCTCGATTCGTGAGTTTGATTCCTTTCCGACCCTCGAGTCGTGAGTTTATTTCCTTTCCGACCTTCGAGTCGTGAGTTTCCAACCCTCGTGTTGTGAGTCTTTTGCTTTCCGACCCTCGAGTCGTGAGTTTCCAACCCTCGTTTTGTGAGTCCTTTGCTTTCCGACCCTCGAGTCGTGAGTTTCCAACCCTCGTATTGTGAGTCCTTTCCTTTGCGACCCTCGAGTCGTGAGTTTCCAACCCTCGTGTTGTGAGTCTTTTGCTTTCCGACCCTCGAGTCGTGAGTTTCCAACCCTTGTATTGTGAGTCTTTTGCTTTCCGACCCTCGAGTCGTGAGTTTCCAACCCTCGTGTTGTGAGTCCTTTGCTTTCCGACCCTCGATTCGTGAGTGTGATTCCTTTCCGACCCTCGAGTCGTCAGTTTATTTCCTTTCCGACCCTCGAGTCGTGAGTTTCCAACCCTCGTGTTGTGAGTCTTTTGCTTTCCTGCCCTCGAGTCGTGAGTTTCCAACCCTCTTGTTGTGAGTCCTTTGCTTTCCGACCCTCGATTCGTGAGTTTGATTCCTTTCCGACCCTCGAGTCGTGAGTTTATTTCCTTTTCAACCCTTGAGTCGTGAGTTTGTCTCCTTTCCGACCCTCGAGTCGTGAGTTTGTCTCCTTTCCGACCCTCGAGTCGTGAGTTTGAATCCTTTCCAACCCTCGTGTTGTGAGTCCTTCATTTCCGACCCTCGAGTCGTGAGTTTCCAACCCTCGTGTTGTGAGTTTACCTCCTTTCCGACCCTCGAGTCGTGAGTTTGTCTCCTTTCCGACCCTCGTATCGTGAGTTTATCTCCTTTCCGACCCTCGAGTCGTGAGTTTGATTCCTTTCCGACCCTCGTGTCGTGAGCTTATCTCCTTTCCGACCCTCGCATAGTGAGTTTATCTACTTTCCGACCCTCGAGTCGTGAGTTTATTTCCTTTCCGACCCTCGTGTCGTGCGTTTATCTCCTTTCCGACCCTCGTGTCGTGGATTTCCAACAATTGCGGATAGTTGTTGTATACACCCCAATGTGTCTATAAGCCCATTACTTGTTGGCTTCCTTACAATCAATATGAATATGCAGAACACTATGATAGCCAATGCCTGTTTGGTCCCTTTGAAGTCAACACTTGCTTGACTCCTTAAGCCCACTTCCTGGTGGTATTCTCTTGGAAAACCATTGCCTATTTGATTCTTCGGCTGATACTTGTTTGGTGTTCTAATCACTGCTTGCTTGTCAACTCGTGAATCCATTGCCTGTATGGAAATTTTCAAAGCTCAAATGTTTGACAATCTGTTTCTCTTGCATTTGCCCATCGGGTGAGCATTGTTATCCTCTGCCATGTGAGGAGATCCCGTGAAGATGTCATGCTATATCCTGGGGCATTTTCATCTGTTTATCTCGCATGTACATCCTTTTGAGTGCATCATGTCAGCATATTGGTGAATCTAGCCAAGTGAGGGATACTCATTCCCCAGCTGAGTGCATCCAAATGAGGTTTTCTTCCTTCAAAGATTCTTATTTCCTCAGCAAAGCACATCTTGATGCAATCTCTTTCCTTCAGAAGCCTTATTCCCTGGTGGAATATCTTCTCCCCAGTTGAGTCAGGATTAAGTGGTATCTGATTCCCCAGCAAGCTCTTAATGAGGTTCCTTGCCCGAACGCCTCTCTTTCCCTAGTAGAGCGCTTCTCTCTTCAACAGATGGACCTGTTTTCCCCAAGAGAGTCATCTTATTCCTCAGTGGAGTTGTCTTAATATAAGGTTCTTATGCCGAGTTTCTTATCCCCAGCGGATTTCTTATCATCCCCAGCGGATCGCTATGCAGAAGTATTTGTTAGAACAAGATTTGTTCTGAGCAATATTCTTAGTTTTGATGATAACAATGTATATGAATTTTGTATGAGACAATGTGGTACTCTAATACTATGCAATTTCCATTTCAGGAATTATATAAAGAGTATGCACAAAATCAGCGCAAGAAGCACTGACTCAGAAGGTTCAGCATGCAACATCAGAACATGGTCTGGCAAGACATCAGAAGATGGTCAAGCAGAAGCAGAACATGGTCTATGGAAGCATCAGAAGAACTTGAGATCAGAAGCAGAAGCACTGAAGTTCTCATGGTATCACGCTCAGAAGCACTTCAAGGTCAGAAGACAAGAAGATGCTCTGCACCAAGCTGTATTGACTCTGAAGATTCAAACGTTGTATCTACAAAAGATCAATCAGAATCAAGTACAAGATGGCAGGCTACGCTGACTGACAAAAGGAACGTTAGAAGCTATTAACGGCAACGTCAGTAGACACAGCGAAAGCAAGGCTCGAGGTAGTTGACAAAAGAGTGAAACATTAAATGCAATGCTGTACGGAATACGCAAAGCATTAAATGCCTCCCAACAGCCATCTTCTCAAACGCCTATATATATTGAAGTTCTGATGAGAAGCTACATACAACTCTTGTGCAAATATACAGAAACGCTGTCAAATTCAAAAGCTCTCATAACTTCATCTTCAACCTCACTTATTGTTGTTGTAATATTATAGTGAGATTAAGCTTAAACTTTAAGAGAAAAATCACAGTTGTGATTATAGCTTTTCAGAAGCATTGTAATACTCTTAGAATTTGTTTACATTAATTTGTAAAGGACTAGAGTGATCAAGTGTGATCAGTATACTCTAGAAAAGTCTTAGAGGTTATCTAAGCAGTTTGTTCCTAGAGTGATCAGGTTGTGATCAGAAGACTCTAGAAGACTTAGAAGTTGTCTAAGTGGAAAACCATTGTAATCTCGTGTGATTAGTGGATTAAATCCTCAGTTGAGGTAAATCACCTTTCAAGGGTGGACTGGAGTAGTTTAGTTAACAACGAACCTGGATAAAAATAATTGTGCAAGTTGTTTTTATCTTATAAGTTTTGAAACTACACTTATTCAAACCCCCCCTTTCTAAGTGTTTTTCTACCCTTCAATTGGTATCAGAGCGCCGGTTCTAGGTGCAAGCACTTAACCGTGTTAGAAAAGATTCAGGAAGAGAAAAACACCAAATCTAGATGGCTGGTGAAACTCCAACAGGTACACCTACTCCTGCTTCCACTGAGCAATACAATGGAAATGGTAACAATGGTTATACTAGACCACCAGTATTTGATGGTGAAAACTTTGAATACTGGAAGGATAAACTTGAAAGTTACTTTCTTGGTCTAGATGCTGACTTATGGGATCTTCTGTTGGATGGTTACAAACATCCAGTTAAAGCTAATGGTGTAAGGCTCACAAGAAAAGAAATGAATGATGAGCAAAAGAAGCAATTCAAAGATCATCACAAACGTAGGACTGTTTTGCTGAATGCTATCTCTCATGCTGAATATGAGAAGATATCTAACAGAGAAACTGCCTATGATATATATGAGTCATTGAAAATGACCCATGAAGGAAATGCTCAAGTCAAGGAGACCAAAGCTCTGTCCTTGATCCAAAAGTATGAAGCCTTCAAGATGGAGGATAATGAAAACATTGAAACAATGTTCTCTAGATTTCAAATGCTTACTGCTGGATTGAGAGTTCTTGACAAAGGCTACACCAAGGCTGACCATGTAAAGAAGATCATCAGAAGCTTGCCCAGAAGATGGGGCCCAATAGTGACTGCATTCAAGATAGCAAAGAATCTGAATGAAGTCTCTTTGGAAGAGCTGATCAGCGCCCTGAGGAGTCATGAAATTGAGCTTGACGCAAATGAACCTCATAAGAAAGGTAAGTCTATTGCATTAAAATCTAATTATAAAAAATGCACTAACGCTTTTCAGGCTGAAGAAGTAGATTCTGAAGAATCAGAATCAGAAGAAGAAGAAGAAGATAAACTGTCCATGATTTCCAAAAGAGTTATTCAACTCTGGAAAAGCAAGCAGAGGAAGTTCAAGAGCTTCAGAAGTTCAAAGAAGCCTGAAAGAGGAGAATCTTCTGGAGGCAAAAGATTTGACAAGAAGAAGGTCATGTGCTACGAATGCAATGAGCCTGGACACTACAAGAATGAGTGCCCAAAACTTCAGAAGGAGAATCCCAAGAAGAAGTTTCATAAGAAGAAAGGTCTTATGGCAACATGGGATGATTCAGAATCAGAATCAGACTCTGAAGGCGAGCAGGCAAACATTGCGCTTATGGCCACAGTAGATGATGGATCAGAATCTACATCAGAATCAGATTCTAAAGAGGTATTTTCTGAACTAACTAGAGATGAGTTAGTTTCCAGTCTGACAGAGCTTCTTGAACTAAAAGCTCACCTTAGTATCAAATACAAAAAGCTGAAAAAGCAATTTGAATCTGAAACTAAGAAGCTGGAATTGGAGAATTATGAATTAAAAGAAAAAGTTTTAAAATTATCCAATAACGTTGGATCTCCTTCTGATTCAGAAAAATCCACTCCAAGTATGAACCATATTCTGAAAGAATATGATTTAAGTTTCAGGAATTTCTTATCTAGAAGTATTGGCAGAAGTCAACTAGCTTCTATGATATATGTTGTTTCTGGAAACAAGAGAGTTGGCATTGGTTTTGAGGGTGAAACCCCATACAAACTTGAACCTGTAGATGATATGAAAATCACATACAAGCCATTGTATGATCAGTTCAAGTATGGCCACTCCCATGATATTAGGCACACATCACATGCCAAAAGCTTTCACATAACACACACTAAGAAGCATGTGACACAACCTAAGAAATATCATGCAACTCAGGATAAAGACTATCATGCTGTTTCTCCTATTTCTTATAATGCTAAACCCAAGTTCAATCAGAACTTGAGGAAAACTAACAAGAAAGGACCCAAGAAAATGTGGGTACCTAAGGAAAAGATTATTCCTATTGCAGATATCCTTGGCTGTAAAGAAGACAAAGCACAACATGTCATGGTACCTGGACTCTGGGTGCTCGCGACACATGACAGGAAGAAGGTCTATGTTCCAAGACCTGGTGCTTAAATCTGGTGGAGAAGTCAAGTTCGGAGGAGATCAGAAGGGCAAAGTAATCGGCTCTGGAACCATAAAGTCTAGTAACTCTCCTTCCATAACTAATGTACTTCTTGTAGAAGGTTTAGCGCATAACTTATTGTCCATAAGTCAATTAAGTGACAATGGTTATGACATTACCTTTAATCAAAAGTATTGCAAGGCTGTAAGTCAGAAGGATGGCTCAATCCTATTTACAGGCAAGAGGAAGAACAACATTTATAAGACAGATCTTCAAGATCTTAAGAATCAGAAGGTAACATGTCTTATGTCTGTTTCTGAAGAGCAATGGGTCTGGCACTGAAGATTAGGACATGCTAGTTTGAGAAAAATTTCTCAGATTAACAAACTAAATCTTGTCAGAGGACTCCCTAATCTGAAATACCAATCAGATGCTCTTTGTGAAGCATGTCAGAAGGGCAAGTTCTCCAAACCTGCATTCAAGTCTAAGAATGTTGTTTCTATCTCAAGGCCATTAGAACTTCTGCACATTGATCTGTTTGGCCCAGTCAAAACAACATCTGTCAGAGGGAAGAAATATGGATTAGTCATCGTAGATGATTATAGCCGCTGGACATGGGTAAAGTTCTTAAAACACAAGGATGAGTCTCATTCAGTGTTCTTTGAATTCTACACTCAGATTCAATCTGAGAAGGAGTGCAAAGTCATAAAGGTCAGAAGTGATCATGGTGGCGAATTTGAGAACAGATTCTTTGAGGAGTTCTTCAAGGAAAATGGTATTGCCCATGTTTTCTCTTGCCCTAGAACTCCACAGCAAAATGGAGTTGTAGAGCGAAAGAATAGGACTCTACAAGAAATGGCCAGAACCATGATCAATGAAACCAATATGGCTAAGTATTTCTGGGCAGAAAAAATTAACACTGCATTTTATATTCAGAATAGAATCTCTATAAGACCTATTCTAAATAAGACTCCTTATGAATTGTGGAAGAACAGAAAGCCCAACATTTCATATTTCCATCCTTTTGGATGTGTATGTTTTATTCTGAACACTAAAGATCATCTTGGCAAGTTTGATTCTAAGGCACAAAAGTGTTTCCTTCTTGGATATTCTGAACGCTCTAAAGGCTACAGGGTATACAATACTGAAACATTGGTTGTAGAAGAATCAATCAATATCAGGTTTGATGATAAGCTTGGTCTTGAAAATCCAAAGCAGTTTGAGAATTTTTCAGATTTTGATATTGATATATCAGAAGCAGCAGAACCAAGAAGCAAAGCATCAGAAGCTGAGCTTCTCAAAAGTAAAGAATCTGAAGATCAAGTTGCAGCTTCTCTAGAGAATCTGAACATTTCTGAAGAACCAACTGTCAGAAGATCCTCCAGACTCACTTCTGCTCATTCAGAAGATGTCATTCTTGGAAAGAAAGATGATCCTATCAAAACAGAGCATTCCTTAAGAACAACGCTGATTTTCAATTAGGTTTGGTGTCTTTGATCGAGCCAACTTCTGTTGATCAAGCTCTAGAAGATGCAGACTGGATAATTGCCATGCAAGAAGAGTTAAATCAGTTTACAAGGAATGATGTATGGGATCTTGTTCCTAGACCAAAAGGATTTAACATTATTATTACAAAATGGGTATTCAGAAACAAGCTAAGTGAGAAGGGAGAAGTGGTAAGAAACAAAGCCAGACTGGTGGCTCAGGGATATAGTCAACAAGAAGTAATAGACTATACAGAAACCTTTGCACCAGTGGCCAGGTTAGAATCTATTCGTCTATTAATTTCTTTTGCCACTCAACACAACATCACTCTATATCAGATGGATGTTAAGAGTGCCTTCTTAAATGGTTATATAGATGAAGAAGTCTATGTCCACCAACCTCCTGGTTTTGAAGACTCTAAGTCTCCAAATCATGTTTTTAAATTAAAGAAATCATTATATGGATTGAAGCAAGCTCCCAGAGCTTGGTATGAAAGATTGAGTTCTTTCCTTCTAGATAATGGTTTCACTAGAGGAAAAGTGGACACTACTCTCTTTTGTAAAACCTTTAAAAGGGATATTTTAATTTGTCAAATATATGTTGATGATATTATCTTTGGAACATCTAATGCTACACTTGAAAAGGAGTTTGCTAAGTCTATGCAGGCTGAGTTTGAGATGAGCATGATGGGAGAACTCAAGTATTTTCTTGGGATTCAAATCAATCAAACATCAGAAGGAACATATGTTCATCAAACCAAGTATGTGAAGGAACTTGTGAAGAAGTTTAACCTTTCAGAAAGCAAAGAAGCAAAGACTCCTATGCATCCAACATGTATCTTGGGTAAGGATGAGGTAAGTAAGAAGGTTGATCAGAAGTTGTACAGAGGTATGATTGGATCTCTCTTATATCTTACTGCTTCTAGACCTGATATTCTATTCAGTGTATGTCTGTGTGCTAGATTCCAATCAGATCCCAGAGAATCTCACTTAACTGCTGTTAAGAGAATTCTAAGGTATCTGAAAGGTACTACTAATGTTGGTTTAGTCTACAGAAGATCTGAAGAATACAACTTAGTAGGATATTGTGATGCTGACTATGCTGGAGATAGAATTGAAAGAAAGAGTACTTCTGGAAGTTGTCAATTCCTTGGAAGTCATCTTATCTCCTGGTACAGCAAGAAGCAAGCTACCATTGCCCTATCTACTACAGAAGCAGAATATGTTGCTGCTGGATGTAGTACACAGATGCTATGGATGAAAAGTCAGCTAAAAGATTATCAGATATATGAGAGTAACATTCCTATCTTCTGTGATAGTACTTCTTCCATATGTTTATCTAAAAATCCTATTTTACATTCCAAAGCTAAACATATTGAGATTAAACATCATTTTATTAGGGACTATGTTCAGAAGGGAGTTCTATCTTTAAAATTTGTAGATACAGACCATCAATGGGCTGATATCTTTACCAAACCCCTTGCTGAAGATAGGTTTAAGTTCATTCTGAAAAATATTAGTATGGATTTATGCCCAGAATGAGAAGATGAGAAAATCTTATGTATGGTTATTCTCTGAAATGCAATAATATATGTTTATAAGAAGTTCTGATTTTTAATCAATTAGAAGTTCTGATTCTGTTACTTCTAACGTTTCATTATCTAAGTTGATTCAGAATATCTTTTAAAGCAAAAACAGCTGTCACTAGCTTTCCAGAAAATGAACACGTGTTCACTATTTTTGGACTAGCATGCGTGCAGTTGAGGAGACGCCGCCCTAGGTAACTGTGCAAATCATTTCATTATGTTACTTTATCTCTCCTAACGTCATTCCTCATTAAATGCTTTGATGTTACCTTTATTTTATTTTATTTTTCTTTCAAACACACATTGCATTTTCTTTTCAAATCCGTTCATATAAAATCTCATTCCCACAACAGTTTGTCTTTTTACATTCCTTTTCTCCATTCTCTATCCCTCACTGTTCATTGCTTTCTCTCTCTCGTTTCTGCATTCAAACCCTAGTTTGTGTCTATATCTCCGCATTTCATCATGAATCCTTCTTCAAGCACATCAAACCCAGCAGAAGAAATGTCTTCCTCTCAACTGGTTTTCAACAAGCACAGATATGCTCCTCTAAAGACTTGCTCCATTCCTCTGTCAGAAATGGAAGTTCTCTGTGAGTCCTCAGTGGACTTTGAAAATCTGAAAGCATATGGTTTCAGACCTGATGCTAAGCTAATGGCGCAAGGATGGTCAAACTATCTTGCTAGGTTGGTTGGACCAACTTATCCGGCCCTTGTGAAAGATTTCTGGGCCCATGCAACCGTCACTCCAACCGCTATTATATCCTTCGTGTTAGGGCATGAAGTGGTGATTACTGAGAAGATGATCAGAAACCTGTACAACTTGGATGATGAAGCAGGTGTTACTGGTCCTCTCCCTAGAAGAGTTGATTGGTTCGAGGTTGAGAAACAAATATCTTGTACTACAGGTATCGAGTCATGTAAAACTGGTACTTTGAAGTCTTATTATCAAGTTTGGGATGAGATTATTCTGGGTTCTCTTCACCACAGGAAGAAATATTTTTCTTCATCCTTCATCGGTCCTGATCACAAGTACACCCTCTCTTGTATTGGAAAAAGGGTTGAACTCAACATTTCCAACATTCTTTATGAGAATCTAAAGTTGGCTATTGAAGAGTCAAGAGATGAAGAACATGCAAAGTATCCTCATATTCATAGAAATGTTGTTCCTTTCGCCAGGATGATCTCAGACATTCTGATTGAAAGTGACTTGATGGACTCTCTAAGGAATATTGGAACATCCAACTTCTTTAGGGTCACTCATGGAACTATTTTCAATGGTTTTAATCTGCTGAGAATGGAACTTGTCAAAGAAATAACTGCTATTCCTTTTGACTTCCCTGGCATTCATACCAGAAGAACCCCTGTTGAAGGTTTCTCTACTCTGTTCCAAGCAGAACTTTATTAGGAGGTTAAGGTTTATTTGGAAGCTTCTGTGAGAAATCAATCTGCTATTGATCCTGCATGGATTCGTGGAAGAGTGCTTCCTTCTCAAGCTGATCTTAAGAAGCAGGATCAGAGGAAGCTTGAGAAAAGGCTGAACAGAAAGGCTGCAGAAGTAGCTGCCCAGAGAGAAAGAAGGCAGAAGGTCACTTATGACCCTCTCAAAGTTGATTCTTTTCGAGCAATCAGATCTGGGAACTTCTCCAGGAAAGTTTACCAACCACCTCCTTCTGAATCTCAATCTTCTATCCAACCCTCTTCTTCTGAACCTCACACCACCCTCACCATTGCAAATATTCCTCAATCACCTCCTCCTACTCAAACTCCTACCCCCTTATCACCTCCACCACAAGACTTTCATACTACATCATCATCTCAAGTTCTTAACCCTACCCCCATAACTATCATTCCTCCCACACCCACAGATATACCATCCTCATCAACTCCCTCCACAGATATTCCATCTTCTTCAACCACATTTGTTCCACCTGCTTTACTCCATCCCTTACCTACCAGAAAATCCAAACCCTACTGCCTTCTCTATCCTGACTATAAATTTACCTTCAACCCTCCTACTCCTGAACCTGAACCTCACGTTTGCCTGGAGGTGTTCAGACATGAAGTTGTCAGTATGCTGGATACTTTGAGGGATGCCTGTCTAAATGGCCTTGATGATGTCTCAACTAGAAATCTTTGGAGAAGCTTTCGCCAAGAATTTCAAGTTGAAGCTATGGTTGTTTAGAAGAAACTGGTGGCTGCTGCACCTGGTTATGCAGGCTATCTTCTGGAAGTTGATGATGGGAGATACATCCATCCTATCAGAAACAGGAGAGTTCTTGAAGAAAGGATACCTGAAGATGAGCTGACTGGCAATCCCTGCAGAGCCATGGTCGTTTACAAGCCCCACTTCTCGGTTCTGACTGGTGATTTCCAGTGGATGTTTGACTGGCTTAGGGAAAACCCTTCTGAAAGAGCCCCAGATATGGTCTTTCCAGAAGTTGTTTACCCTCCAGAAGTTGAAGGTCCTTCATCTCCAAGAAATCTTGCTGCCATCCTTCAAGCTCTTGAAAATGGAGATTCTGATCTTCCTACTCCTGTGTATGGAGAAGATGTTCATATGGAAGATGCTGATGCTGAAGCTGTAACTGAAGATCATCTTGTTGAAGATGTTCCTGCTCAGGAAAATGCCATGGAAACCTTTGTGGTAAATGCTGACAGAAGTCTTGAAGCTACGTCTTCTGGTGAATCCTCCTTTCTGATAAGGACTTTGGAGGCCTTACAGAAGAAGCAAGCTGAGTTGGCTTCTCGCATGGATAGACAAGAAGATACCAATGCTGAATTCCGCTCATTCATGGCAAGTCAGTCTGAGAGCAATGCTGGGATTCAAGACATGCTGGCAAAGATTATGTCCAAGCTAGGGTAGTCTTAGTGTCTTAGTTGTCTCGTTGTTTCTTGAATCTGCTTTCTTCTCTGCATCTTTCTCTGTACTTCTGGTTGTTCTCCTTTGAAATCAATGAAATCTATCTTCTTTTCTCTCATTTTAATTTGATTTTCATCTGAATCTTTGTGCTTTTTGATGTTATGACAAAAAGGGGGAGAAAATTTGATAAATGATCTGATTTATATTATCATTTGCTGGGAGAAAGTCTCCACATTTCTAACAAGAACTTGTAAGTTCTGTGTTTTTAAGTGTGTTTTGCAGGATTGAAGAAAAGCTTAAAAGCTAAAACATGAGAAGCAAAATCATGAGGAAAAGCAATTCTGTAAAGAATATGCCCATGGAAATTGAAGCAAGCTGAGTGCTGTGAAGCTTCAAGATCAGAAGCAAGAAGGAAGAATGTTATGATATTCTGATAGAATATGCTCTAACTCCTTCTTAATTCTTAAATATTCTGATGCATGTTTTTATATGCTATGAAAAATTAGCATTTATGCTCTGATACATACTATATGGTCTAATACATATTTTATGTTCTGAATCATTCATGTTCTGACTTGTGTCGTATAGTTTGTTCTGTAACATTTCAGAATATAGAGATGCTTTGAAGATGCTCTGGTACATTCAACAATGTTCTGATACAATCTAGCATGAAGTGATCCAAGAAGAAATTCAAGCTCTGAAGCTGTCCTATGGAAGCAAGAAGCAGAAGCTATGAATGTTCTAAAGAACTAAGCATATGTGATCATCTCAACTGAAATGGAAAATACTCAGGGAAGTCCTTTATTATAAATTTCTTCCAGTATTTATTTCAGGGGGAGATTGTTAATCTCAGGGGGAGACATATTTCTACACTATGTTTATATGCTTATGCTATAACTGTGTAATTGTCTTTAGCCGTCTGTCTTTCTGATTGCAAATTCATATCTTTTATATATGTTTTTGTCATCATCAAAAAGGGGGAGATTGTTAGAACAAGATTTGTTCTGAGCAATATTCTTAGTTTTGATGATAACAATGTATATGAATTTTGTATGAGACAATGTGGTACTCTAATACTATGCAATTTCCATTTTAGGAATTATATAAAGAGTATGCACAAAATCAGCGCAAGAAGCACTGACTCAGAAGGTTCAGCATGCAACATCAGAACATGGTCTGGCAAGACATCAGAAGATGGTCAAGCAGAAGCAGAACATGGTCTATGGAAGCATCAGAAGAACTTGAGATCAGAAGTAGAAGCACTGAAGTTCTCATGGTATCACGCTCAGAAGCACTTCAAGGTTAGAAGACAAGAAGATGCTCTGCACCAAGCTGTATTGACTCTGAAGATTCAAACGTTGTATCTACAAAAGATCAATCAGAATCAAGTACAAGATGGCAGGCTACGCTGACTGACAAAAGGAACGTTAGAAGCTATTAACGGCAACGTCAGTAGACACAGCGAAAGCAAGGCTCGAGGTAGTTGACAAAAGAGTGAAACATTAAATGCAATGCTGTACGGAATACGCAAAGCATTAAATGCCTCCCAACGGTCATCTTCTCAAACGCCTATATATATTGAAGTTCTGATGAGAAGCTACATACAACTCTTGCGCAAATATACAGAAACGCTGTCAAATTCAAAAGCTCTCATAACTTCATCTTCAACCTCACTTATTGCTGTTGTAATATTATAGTGAGATTAAGCTTAAACTTTAAGAGAAAAATCACAGTTGTGATTATAGCTTTTCAGAAGCATTGTAATACTCTTAGAATTTGTTTACATTAATTTGTAAAGGACTAGAGTGATCAAGTGTGATCAGTATACTCTAGAAAAGTCTTAGAGGTTATCTAAGCAGTTTGTTCCTAGAGTGATCAGGTTGTGATCAGAAGACTCTAGAAGACTTAGAAGTTGTCTAAGTGGAAAACCATTGTAATCTCGTGTGGTTAGTGGATTAAATCCTCAGTTGAGGTAAATCACCTGTCAAGGGTGGACTGGAGTAGTTTAGTTAACAACGAACCAGGATAAAAATAATTGTGCAAGTTGTTTTTATCTTATAAGTTTTGAAACTACACTTATTCAAACCCCCCCTTTCTAAGTGTTTTTCTACCCTTCAGTTTTCATCTTCCCCACTGAGCCTTTCCTCAGCAAGGATTCACGCGCATCCTCAGCAGAATTTGTTTCCTTCAAGGGTTTCCCCAGCGAATGCGTCCTGCACAAGCAAGTTTGTCACTCCCCATCAGAGTTGTCTCCATGACTTGCTCTTATCTCTACATCCCTAGAGTGTCGAGAATTTGCTTCTCCAGTGAAGTTTCCAGGGTATTCCCCAAGCAGTTAATCGGAATTTTCATATCCCCAAGCAGGATTTATTCCCCAACCAGAGCTCATATCCAGATTTGGTCATCTCCAGCAGATTTCCCATTGTAATACGGTGAATTGACTTTTATATCGAAATGTCACGGTAAAGCATGAGTCGCCACCGACTTTTATTTTATCCAAATATTCAGAAAGGCTAAAAGAAACAGAAAAAAACCTTTTAAAAGAAAATGGGTTCGGGGGTAATTTATGCAAAGGGAAGGTGTAAGGAACCCTTTGCATCCATGGTTTTCCATGGGCTCTTAATTGCTTTGCTCGTTTTTTAAAAGAAAGGTAGAAGAAGTGAATATGGACATTAGCTCGTAAATGAACGTAGCCATTTTGAAGGTTTATGAGAAAGAATATGAAAATATGTTTAGCCAGAGCAAGGCAATTAGGGGCAATTACCTTAATAATGTAGAAAATCAGTTTTTCTAGCCTTTCAGGGTGAAAGGATCTATCCATGCCATAAGAGGGCAGGAAGACTTTCATTTGGAGGTTGAAGGGTCGTCGCAATGTCGTTCGCCATAAGATTTCCCCAAGCCATAGAGAGGCAGGTAGTCTAAGGGAAGGACCAGAATAGCCTTTCGTTTAGGCAACCAGAGGATACCTCAGCCTTTTCGTAGGCAACTTCCGAGGGTCGAGGTCATATTGCTGTATCGAAGGCAGCATCATTAGGGTCTTATGACCTTTGTATTTATCGAGGCAACATGGCTGAGGTATCCCCGTATTCGAGGGACATGGCTATTCTGCAAAAAATACACAAGGCAGCAGGCAACAGGCAACAGGCAGCAAAGAGGTTACCCAAAAAGTGTGCGTGGGTGCAACAATCACGTGATCAGATTCAGAATAAATTATCTTGTAAAATTAATGATTCTAATTCAGTTCAGGGTTATCACTCCCTAGGATTACTAACCACAACAATTAATATTAACAGTAATGATAGCAATATGGGGAAGGGGAAAAAGAAACCAGCGGAGGAAAGGGGGAATGAAGCCAGCGGGTTCGATATAAAAAGCAGAAGAATAAAGGAGATTAAAGTTTAGGGTTACCGACTATTCGAGCTTTGGCGGTTGGCAAACCCTGAAAAGGTGGGAAAAATAGCAAGCAAAAGTAGGGTGAGTGCATTATCAATTCAAACGATAATTAGGGTTAACCCTAATTTGATAAATAAAATAGAATAGATGTTTGAAAAAAATAGAACTTAGCTTTTGATTTGATCTGATATGGTTGGCAGTCGGGAATAGCCTCGAGGTTAACCCTGAAAAAATGGCAAAAGACTTCATTGACTTTTGAAGTTTTAGCCCCAATAACAATTTTATAATGTAAATAAATAATAAAATAGAGTCGGGACTTAGCTTTGTGAAAGGCGTGGCGCGTAATCGGAAGATGCCAGATAATTACCCTGAAAAAATGCACAAAGAGATAGATTTTTCAGTGTATGGCAAGTTCTCGTAAACCCTGATTCGAGCGTAAATTAAACAAAAATAAATGATCGATTTAATTAATTATTGGTTTCACAACCTTATTAATTAAATCGGAGAAAAGAAAATCATTTAGTCGGACAAAAAACAAACTCATAATTTTTTGTTAATTAAAACAAATTAATTATGGTTTATTAAAGAATTTTAAATAAATAAACTAAATTTTAATAATTAAAATAAATAAAATAAAATAAATTTAATAAATATAATAAATTAAAAGATTTTATTGAACAAACAATTTGTTAAAAGAAAACATATAAAAAACCAATACATATATATATATATATATATATAAATAAATAAGAAATAAAAGAAAATAATAAAAAAACTTTGCTGGTAATCTTGTGAGGTAGGATTGTGGAGGTGCATGGTAAGTCAGCATTCCCATGGGCGTTGGATTTTGCTTGGCCTTGATCTGAGGGCTGCTGAACGATAGCACACCTAAGATGCCTCCAGGTCACGCGCACAGGATCCAGCAGCTTGTTAATTCAAAAAAATAGAAACTAAGAGACGGGGATCGAACCCACGTCTTTACCCTTACCAGCGAAATCACCAGTCAACTCGTCTTCGCATCCAAGGTGTTTAACATACGCTTTGATTAGTTAATATATAAAATAAACATGGATAAAGAGGAAAAAAATACGTGATTCAAAAAAGCCAACAGTGACACGCCACGTCTTCTTCTTCCTCACAGGTCCTGCAAATCATTTCTTTGCCTTGCTACGAATTAGCTACGGTTATGTTCGTGGCTAATTCACCTGTAATCATCAAAATTGCATACAAGCCAAAAAAATTGATCGCGAATATGGGGATGTGTTCGTCCAACAATCTCTAACAAGATGGGACATACAGTTTCACCCAATTTTTTCAGAAACAAAAAGCCCTAAATGTATAACTCTAACCCTTACAATGGTGATCAATTCATCTCAACGTATAAACGTAATTACTCTTGCAGAAACATTCATGGAATCATGATAAACACAACTACGCAATCAAAACTCATTTAAAATGCGCAAGAATATGCAATCGATGCTCAAAAGGTTTAGACAAACCGTGAGGGATTAGTGCGTGTTCTTGAGGCTTCAGAGGCTCGTGATGATTGGTACAGCTTCGGGATTGTTCAAGGAATTAATTGGGATCCTTTGTTCAGTCTAAATCACGATGCAAGATGGAATCCCAATTTGTTCTTCTTCTTTGAAATTTTGGTTTTCTTGCAAGCGTTTATGGACTGCAAATCCTTGTGAGTCTCCCCCTTTGCTTCTGAGTGTCTTTTGGCATATATAGGAGATCAAGCTAGGTTAAGACTAAATCAAATCTCCTTAATTTTTTATGATTGCAATTTGATTTGAATCTTGATTGAATGTTTCTAAATTTGATTCAATTTTACTCATTCTCTTCCCAATCACTATTCCCACGAATTTTTGCCAATAATGATGCATTTGGATGATTATATTTGATTAGAGTTGAATCAAATCCAATCCTTTTATTTTTTCCATCCAAATATTTGGTTAAACCATGATTTAATTGAATATTAATTCATATAGAAAATCAAATTTTAATCAAAAATTCGTGGCCTCTTGATTGTAGCTTCTAGATGACTTGCATATCAAGATTGGATCATAAACCATTGGGCCTCTTTGCAAAAGAAATCAATTTGAGGCCTTTTATTTCACATTTTTTCTCTTAACATCGACCAACTTTGACAAGGCGTATTTCCCTCAAATTTTAAGATATGGAGGAGTTCTAGGACTTTTTGGAAACCTCAAGATGTCTTCTACAAGCCACTTTGGGAACTGTTTTCCATTTGAGGATTTTATCTTGATGATATTGGCTTTGACAAAAAACTGCTTTCGGTTGACTTTCAAAAAGGACCTATAATCGTTTGACCCATATCTCTCAAATGAAGCATTTTTAGACCTGGCATGTGAGAGACAAAGTTGTAGAGAATTCAATTTCCTTCAACATGAGCTTTGGATGTAAAATTTTTGATGTTCCATGTGAGAGTTATGACTGGTCAAAGTTCAGTTGACTTTCTCCTATACAAACCCTAATTTAGAAACTTTTTGATTTGTTGATTTTTGGTCTTTCCTTGATGAACCATGATCAATTCTTGGTCAAATGGTGAATGATACTTCAATATGAGGATCTTGACAAAAAATCAGGAGTTTTGACTTTACTTTGACCACAGTTGACTTTTAGGTCAACCTAGTCGACTGTTGACTTTCTGAACAATTGAGTGATCAATCTTTTGAGCTGAGACTTAAGACTTGTCATAGAATTAATGTGAGATATCTTAGGCCATATGGGATGCATTGGAACCATTGATTCATTGATTTCTTCTCAGAACAACAAAACCCTAATTCTTTGAGCCTTGTTTTAGGAGAGTGTGTCGTGGAGCTTTGTACCTTGATTTGAATTTGAATAGGAGAAATAAGATGGGCATATTTTGGGGTATGACAGCTGCCCCTGTTCAATTTTCTTAAACCTGAAGATGTAGATTGGTTTGTATGCCAGTCGAAATATGAAGGTATAAGAGGATTGAACACTAGAATACCCAGGAATTTGCCCTAGCTGATAATGAAGGGACTTTTGTCGGAGATGGGCTTGAAGATGCCATCCAGGTGTTTGGAAAGGATGTATGATGGGGATGGGCTTAAAGATGCCATCCAGTTGATCATGCATTTAGATTATGTTTGTAGTGTTTGAGGAGTAGTTGTTTGAATGTTGATCGTGTCAGTAACGTTCGTAATACTTGAATTAGACTTAGGAAATAGTTGATTGCATCCACACCGTTCGTGATGATGGAATTATATCTTTGGAAGTTTGATCGTGTCAGTACCGTTCGTAATACCTGAATTAGATCTTGGAAAGACGATCGTGTCCACACCGTTCGTGATGATAGAATTAGATTCTTTAAAGGTCAATCGTGTCAGCACCGTTCGTAGTAACCGAATTAGATCTTGGAGAGATGATCGTGTCTACATTGTTCGTGATGATATAATTAGATTCTCTTGTCGTGTCAGCACCGTTCGTAGTAACCGAATTAGACTGAGGAGGATAATTGACCGTGTACACACCGTTCGTGATGATGGAATTAGATCTCTGATTGTGTTAGTATCATTCGTAGTAACTGAATTAGATATTTGAAAATGATCGTGTCACCACCGTTCGTGGTAAATGAATTAGATCTTGGAAGGGTGATCGTGTCTTCACCGTTCGTGATGATAGAATTATATCTTTGAGAGTTTGACCGTGTCGTACCGTTCGTAGTAACTGAATTAGATCTTTGAAGATAGGAGATTTTGTTTATCTGCTTGTACCTGTATTCTGAAAAAGGTAAGGTTAATCTTTATGCAATGTCATGATGCATGTGTTATGTAATGAGTCTCTCAAAATAAATGAGAAACTTTGTATGTTATGCATGCGTTCATTATGAGGTAATGTATGCGATGTATGAATATGTTTATGACATGTGATATGTGAATATGATTTATGTTGTCTCGACTGAGAAGATAAATCTCTATATCCTTGTGATTCTATGGTCTGATCTTGTTTTGAAGATACACAGCTGGGGATTTATGATTTCTGTTTGGGGATGATCAGTAACTTGATGTACCCTGACTGGGGATTAGAGATATTAACAAACCATGTTTGGATAAGAGAAGCAGGTCAGGGAACCGACAATGTCAAAGATGTGAACTCTGTTGAGGAGCTATGTCTTTTGTTGGATGAATACGTTTGAGGATATCTTCTTTGAGGATTACTCTGTGGGGATATGATCTTGTGAAGTCGACTTTGTGGAGAAGCATGGATGCCTTGAACATTTCCCCCAGTGATTATAGCACTTTCCATTCCTGGACTCGTATTGATTGGAAAACGCCAATGAATATTGATCGAAGCGTTGAACATGCCTTGTATAACTTTGCCCCAACTAGTAGGAACTTGAAGAGATTCACCTCGCGAGGACTTTATGAAGTGTATACTGTAGGAGACATGCCCCTAGTAATCGTAAACTTAGGACGATGCCCCTGACTGTTTGGCTTTTTGAGAGATTCTTGGAATCTTGACTTGATTGCCCCAGATTGATTGGGAAATAGTTTGAAATCCACTTGGGATGTATGCCTTTTGGCATTTGAGAGATTCTTCGAATCTTAACTGGATTGCCCCAGATTGATTGGGAAAAACGTGCCATGCCCCCTTGTATACGTAGGAGACATTGCTTCTAGGAGTAATCTGTGTTGGTCGGGATAACTTTGAGTCATTAGCCATACCCTGTGCAAATTCATTATGATGCTAACATTTGAAATTATGTAGCAGAATATGTTTAATAATGAATTCATGAGATGCAATGCATACGTCTGTCTTGAGTTTTTTGAAAAACATTTAAAACAGGAGATGTAACAGCGTGATGTTTGTAACAACATGCTATTTTTGTAGAAGCGAAATATCGACTCAGCATTTTAGTAAACCTTAAGGAGTCGGGATACCTTTTGGTGATAGTATGCTTTCGAACTAACCATGCTTCAATTAGGACTTTCGAGGGTTGTACCGTGGCTTGGTTCATGGTTTAAGAAACAAAGGATAAAGACTCAAAGTTTATTTGTACCCACCCCTCTTCGTGATGATCTTCAGTCTTAAGCTCAGTTAATTCAACTTATCCATTCAGGTTCCAAGAGACTTTTGGATTTGCACCTTTGATAATGACGATGGTTCACAAGCAATGAGAATTTTTGAGATGGCAGCCACTTCTTCCTTTTGGTAGTCACAACATTGTGTTGTTCAGGGATTTATTGACTTCTCTTTTTTCATATTTTTGATATCCCTAACTTTTGCCTGAACTGTCTATTTTGAGCTTATAGTCAGCGGGATGCCTTGATTTTTGCCTAAGCCATCTTTTGATTTTTGACTTAGCAGGCTTTTCTTTGTATATATGTTTTTTCATTTTTTTTGAAAGATATTGACTGCCTTGCTTAATGATTGATGAACCATCATTGGCTTTTGATTGGCATCTCCAACACTTCTTTGATGTGTGCGAATGAACGCTTGTGATTGAAACCTTTTTTGAAAAGCGTACTGAATGATTCTCTTAAAATAGAATGCACACCCAAATTAACAGAGAACTACCCTGCTCCAGGTTATGATCAAGGGTTTTAATTAGTACAAGAAAGAAACTTCTACTTCTTAGGATCAAAGGGGTTGACGAGGGATTATCATCCTTATATCTCCACTGTTTAGGAATTGAAACAATGCCTGTACATCGTCAACATAGTTTGTTCGAAAGCACATTGTATGAGGTTGCGGTATCATTTTCGTCATCCTCCCTTTAAAAGGCTTACAGCTTAGCAGGAGTTGAATATCACAAAACATATGTAAAGTAAAGACATAATTTAAAATGAGTGATAACGAAATAATTTATTCAAGACAAACATATGCAATGCACTGATGATGATTATTAAAACATATAATGTCTATCATAAGTCGAATGTTTAAACAAACAGGAAAGAAATTGCAAATGAAAGTACATCTAATGATCTAAAAGTCCATCTTTCTAGCCATCCACAGCATTAGCAATCTTATTGTGATTAGGCATGGGAGCAGTGATCACATTAGGAGTTGCAGGAGGGTCAAACTCAATTTCACCAGCGTCGGTCATATCTTGGATCTTGTTCTTCAATGGCCAACAATTCTCTGTGTCATGTCCAGGACTATTAGAATGATATGCACATCTCGCATTGGGCTTGTAACTAGGAGCAGAGGTGTTAGGATTCTTAGGAGGATCCCACAGGGTGATCAAATTTGCCTTTAGTAGATGTTGTAAGGCTTGAGCTAGCGACATATTGATCTTTGTGAATTGACGTCTGGGTGTATCTTGTTTGTTTTGACGACCTTGTTGAGGCACCGGTGTGGAGCTCAGAACTGCCCCAATAGATTGATCATGGTTTATCCTTTTCTGCCCATACACAACATTGGAATCTGACCTCCCATTGAAATGCTTCTTTGTAGTACCTGAGGATGTAGCCACTTGAATCTTACCACTTCGAATGCCACTCTCGACACGTTCCCCAATCAGTATGAGTTCAGTGAATCCAGATGATGAACTTCCCAGCAAATGACTATAGAAAGGGCCAATCAGTGTACTCATAAACATATCGACCCATTCTCTGTCAGCTAAGGATGGTTTGACTCTTCCAGCTAGATCTCTCCATTTTTGAGCATACTCCTTGAAACTTTCCTTGGGTCCCATAGACATGCTTTGTAGTTGCATGCGAGTTGGTGCGAGGTCAGCGTTGTATTGGAATTGCTGGTAGAAGGCAACAACCAAATCTTCCCATGTATGGATGTTGGTACTTTCCAGTTGATAGTACCATTCGAGTTGAGTTCCAGATAAGCTCTCTTGGAAAAAGTGGATCCATAGCTTCTTATCGGTAGTGTGAGGTTGAATCTTCCTTACATAAGACCTCAAGTGCAGCTTAGGACAAGAGACTCCATCGTATTTTGCAAAAATTGGAATTTTGAATTTCGGAGGTATAACAACTCCAGAGATGAGTCCTAGATCTTCAAAATCCAGTCCAGGTACCTTCTGAATTTCCATGGCTTTCATACGTTCCTCCAGCAACTTGTATTTGTCATCAGGATGTTCATCCTCATGGTGATAGTCTTCTTCTTCTTCAGAGGGTTTGGCAGAATCATGGTTACTTTTTACATCAGTTTTGATACTAGCATCGTCATCTTGCTCATCCTCATCACTATCTTCAGAGGTTTCGGCATCCCTGAGTTGCAAGATCGGTCTAAGCTTTTTCACCTGAGTCTTCTTACCCTTCTTCTTCTTCTTTTTAGTCAGCATAGTTTTCAGCTCTTCTTGCCCCTTGGATAAATTCAGAATCAAGGCTTGGAACTCAGTGTTTTGAGCTTGGAGATCCTTAACTGATTGTTCGAGATTCATGGTGCTGAAATAAATAGCGAGGAAGGATGAGAGGCCTATTGTAAGAAACCTGTTATGTGATGTTATGAATGCAAATGCAATATTTTCAATGATCTTTAGGTATTTAGTTAGCAACATTAGAAAACGATTTGATCGCGTCTTTGTTTGAAAGACTTTGACTTTTGTCGTTGAACGTCCTTCTTTGAGAATCCAGCTCACCATATCGAGTGGGTTATCACCTATGATTTGGGATACTTCTGAATTTGAAAATACATGGCTAGAGGAAAATAAATCCTCTTGCCCCTTGATAGGTACTATATCTTTGAATTGGAAGGCATACGGCCAAAGGAAAATAAATCCTCTTGCCCCTAGATAGGTGTTCAGTCCTTGATAAGAGCACCTGAAATTATGCGCCCTAAATTCCTAAGATCCTTGAAAGGGTTAGTTAAATCATGTTATGCTCATGATGTCATGATGTCATGATTTTATGCGAATGCAGTTCATTAAGTATAGTGTGAAATAGTAAGGACAAACAAGTCCTCTTAACAAAACCTGCGAGGAAACGAAGGTTAGTAGCAAACGCAAACAAGTCACACAAGTGCCCTTAGGTTTAGAGGTTTGCATGAAGTTCGTAGGTAAGTACCCTCCCCACTGAAGTTAAGTTGGTTCAACCTGTCCTAGAATAGTAACCGGATTCTATGGTGCTCATATCCCTGATCTTTCTCGTGGGCATTGTCTCAACATAGCGCATAATCGGCCAGCCAAAAGCATCCCTTGAGTCCAATCTCAATGAGTGTAGCATCGGGTATCAACCAGCTTCAGTCAGGAATCCAAAGCCAGCCATCTCGCTACTTCCTATGGGCCAAAGTCAAGTTCAACTAAGGTTCTAAGGGCGAATTAGTGCTTATGACACGACGCGGTAGCCAAACGTCTCCTCGATCATATTCAAGGGCCATCAGGACAAACCAAAGTGTCGCACTAACGGTGGCCACCAGTTCAGCCATAACGATACATGTCGTACAACCTCCATGGTCTATGGCCACATACTTAAGGTACACTAGATCCGAGTGTAGGATCTTTCACACAACAAAATACCCAATACAGCCTTGGAAAATAAAGCAAACAAAGCAAACCATAAAAAAAATTTAAAGTGAATCCTAAACTTTTAAGGTAACCCCTCTTTTATTGAAATTTAAATCCCCAGCAGAGTCGCAAGTTCTGTAATACGGTGAACTGACTTTTATATCGAAATGTCGCGGTAAAGCATGAGTCACCACCGACTTTTATTTTATCCAAATATTCAGAAAGGCTAAAAGAAACAGAAAAAAACCTTTTAAAAGAAAACGGGTTCGGGGGGTAATTTATGCAAAGGGAAGGTGTAAGGCACCCTTTGCATCCATGGTATTCCATGGGCTCTTAATTGCTTTGCTCGTTTTTGAAAAGAAAGATAGAAGAAGTGAATATGGACTTTAGCTCGTAAATGAGCGTAGCCATTTTGAAGGTTTATGAGAAAGAATATGAAAATATTTTTAGCCAGAGCAAGGCAATTAGGGGCAATTACCTTAATAATGTAGAAAATCAGTTTTTTTAGCCTTTCAGGGTGAAAGGATCTATCCATGCCATAAGAGGGCAGGAAGACTTTTATTTGGAGGTTGAAGGGTCGTCGCAATGTCGTTCGCCATAAGATTTCCCCAAGCCATAGAGAGGCAGGTAGTCTAAGGGAAGGACTAGAATAGCCTTTCGTTTAGGCAACCAGAGGATACCTCAGCCTTTTCGTAGGCAACTTCCGAGGGTCGAGGTCATATTGGTGTATCAAAGGCAGCATCATTAGGGTCTTATGACCTTTGTATTTATCGAGGCAACATGGCTGAGGTATCCCCGTATTCGAGGGACATGGCTATTCTGCAAAAAATACACAAGGCAACAGGCAACAGGCAACAAAGAGGTTACCCAAAAAGTGTGCGTGGGTGCAACAATCACGTGATCAGATTCAGAATAAATTAACTTGTAAAATTATTGATTCTAATTCAGTTCAGGGTTATCACTCCCTAGGATTACTAACCACAACAATTAATATTAACAGTAATGATAGCAATATGGGGAAGGGGAAAAAGAAACCAGCGGAGGAAAGGGGGAATGAAGCCAACGAGTTTGATATAAAAAGTAGAAGAATAAAGGAGATTAAAGTTTAAGGTTACCGACTATTCGAGCTTTGACGGTTGGCAAACCCTGAAAAGGTGGGAAAAATAGCAAGCAAAAGTAGGGTGAGTGCATTATCAATTCAAACGATAATTAGGGTTAACCCTAATTTGATAAATAAAATAGAATAGATGTTTGAAAAAAATAGAACTTAGCTTTTGATTTGATCTGATATGGTTGGCAGTCGGGAATAGCCTCGAGGTTAACCCTGAAAAAATGGCAAAAGAGTTCATTGACTTTTGAAGTTTTAGCCCCAATAACAATTTTATAATGTAAATAAATAATAAAATAGAGTCGGGACTTAGCTTTGTGAAAGGCGTGGCGCGTAATCGGAAGATGCCTGATAATTACCCTGAAAAAATGCACAAAGAGATAGATTTTTCAGTGTATGGCAAGTTCTCGTAAACCCTGATTCGGGCGTAAATTAAACAAAAATAAATGATCGATTAAATTAATTATTGGTTTCGCAACCTAATTAATTAAATCGGAGAAAAGAAAATCATTTAGTCGGACAAAAAACAAACTCATAATTTTTTGTTAATTAAAACAAATTAATTATGGTTTATTAAAGAATTTTAAATAAATAAACTAAATTTTAATAATTAAAATAAATAAAATAAAATAAATATAATAAATAAAAAGATTTTATTGAAAAAACAATTTGTTAAAAGAAAACATATAAAAAAACCAATACATATATATATAAATAAATAAGAAATAAAAGAAAATAATAAAAAAACTTAGCTGGTAATCTTGTGAGGTAGGATTGTGGAGGTGCATGGTAAGTCAGCATTCCCATGGGCGTTGGATTTTGCTTGGCCTTGATCTGAGGGGTGCTGAACGATAGCACACCTAAGATGCCTCCAGGTCACGCGCACAGGATCCAGCAGCTTGTTAATTCAAAAAAATAGAAAGTAAGAGACGGGGATCGAACCCACGTCTTTACCCTTACCAGCGAAATCACCAGCCAACTCGTCTTCGCATCCAAGGTGTTTAACATACGCTTTGATTAGTTAATATATAAAATAAACATGGATAAAGAGGAAAAAAATACGTGATTCAAAAAAGCCAACAGTGACACGCCACGTCTTCTTCTTCCTCACAGGTCCTGCAAATCATTTCTTTGCCTTGCTACGAATTAGCTACGGTTATGTTCGTGGCTAATTCACCTGTAATCATCAAAATTGCATACAAGCCAAAAAAATTGATCGCGAATATGGGGATGTGTTCGTCCAACAATCTCTAACAAGATGGGACATACAGTTTCACCCAATTTTTTCAGAAACAAAAAGCCCTAAATGTATAACTCTAACCCTAACAATGGTGATCAATTCATCTCAACGTATAAACGTAATTACTCTTGCAGAAACATTCATGGAATCATGATAAACACAACTACGCAATCAAAACTCATTTAAAATGCGCAAGAATATGCAATCGATGCTCAAAAGGTTTAGACAAACCGTGAGGGATTAGTGCGTGTTCTTGAGGCTTCAGAGGCTCGTGATGATTGGTACAGCTTCGGGATTGTTCAAGGAATTAATTGGGATCCTTTGTTCAGTCTAAATCACGATGCAAGATGGAATCCGAATTTGTTCTTCTTCTTTGAAATTTTGGTTTTCTTGCAAGCGTTTATGGACTGCAAATCCTTGTGAGTCTCCCCCTTTGCTTCTGAGTGTCTTTTGGCATATATAGGAGATCAAGCTAGGTTAAGACTAAATCAAATCTCCTTAATTTTTGATGATTGCAATTTGATTTGAATCTTGATTGAATGTTTCTAAATTTGATTCAATTTTACTCATTCTCTTCCCAATCACTATTCCCACGAATTTTTGCCAATAATGATGCATTTGGATGATTATATTTGATTAGAGTTGAATCAAATCCAATCCTTTTATTTTTTCCATCCAAATATTTGGTTAAACCATGATTTAATTGAATATTAATTCATATAAAAAATCAAATTTTAATCAAAAATTCGTGGCCTCTTGATTGTAGCTTCTAGATGACTTGTATAGCAAGATTGGATCATAAAGCATTGGGCCTCTTTGCAAAAGAAATCAATTTGAGGCCTTTTATTTCACATTTTTTTCTCTTAAAATCGACCAACTTTGACAAGGCGTATCTCCCTCAATTTTTAAGATATGGAGGAGTTCTAGGACTTTTTGGAAACCTCAAGATGTCTTCTATAAGCCACATTGAGAACTGTTTTCCATTTGAGGATTTTATCTTGATGATATTGGCTTTGACAAAAAACTGCTTTCGGTTGACTTTCAAAAAGGACCTATAATCGTTTGACCAATATCTCTCAAATGAAGCATTTTTAGACCGGGCATATGAGAGACAAAGTTGTAGAGAATTCAATATCCTTCAACATGAGCTTTGGATGGAAAATTTCTGATTTTCCATGTGAGAGTTATGACTGGTCAAAGTTCGGTTGACTTTCTCCTATACAAACCCTAATTTAGAAACTTTTTGATTTGTTGATTTTTGGTCTTTCCTTGATGAACCATGATCAATTCTTGGTCAAATGGTGAATGATACTTCAATATGAGGATCTTGACAAAAAATCAGGAGTTTTGACTTTACTTTGACCACAGTTGACTTTTAGGTCAACCCAGTCGACTGTTGACTTTCTGAACAATTGAGTGATCAATCTTTTGAGCTGAGACTTAAGACTTGTCATAGAAGTAATGTGAGATATATTAGGCCATATGGGATGCATTGGAACCATTGATTCATTGATTTCTTCTCAGAACAACAAAACCCTAATTCTTTGAGCCTTGTTTTTGGAGAGTGTGTCTTGGAGCTTTGTACCTTGATTTGAATTTGAATAGGAGAAATAAGATGGGCAAATTTTGGGGTATGACACCCATCTATCTTTGCCAGCTCATAGTTGTGACCCATGGTCACTCATCTTGTCCTTCTCGCAGAGTTCTATACTCTCTCCAGGACTTCTTCAGCAATTCAGTGCTCTTCCGCTGTCTCCCTAAGCGACGTCCGAATCATTCATCATTCGCATTGCATTTTCTAAGCGTGTAGTGATTCCATTATCGGAATACTACTCCCTAAGACATTCATACATGAATCATGCATAAATCATATCATATATGTTTCTTTCTACAGGAAAGTCATCAAGATATTCAAATTCCTCCCAGAGAGTAGCTCGCCTAATCATTACAAGCACTTATCCTGATGTTCGAATTAGAAGAAGGGTGGTACATTCCTTCTTATTGCAATATGGAATCTTCTATTGATCAAGAGTGCAAATTTTTGAGTTCATTCTGGTATTCAATCTCCTTCCACCTCAACGGTTCGAAACTTTCGTTTCTCACTCGTCAGGTTCAAGAAGTTTGAATAGGGGCAGCTGTTGCACCCCAAAATTTTCCCTATTTATTCGAGCTATAAGTTGATAATGACGTTTATTTCGTCATTTAAAAAGTGGAGAAATAACAATAAAGAGTTCTTGTGGTTTTAAGGAGATGCGATGGAAAAATGGTTCAAGCGGTAGAAATACGAGGAAATTCATAAATACCATTTGGAAGGTGATACGAGCTGAATTCACGTGTTGTCCTGACCGTTTCGACGATATCTACAATTTTCGTGTTCGGCTCGGAAGCCAGTTCTTTGAGGAAGGTGATCGAAATTGGAAAATCGCTTGGATTTTTATAAAGAAAAAAGTGCTGAAAGTAGGGTTTAGGATCTCGGAAAATTCAAATCTCCTAATCCGCCGGTCGGATTCGCATGAAAATTTAACTGGAGATCTGTGCCATCATTACTAATATTTCATATGTTCGGACCGTCGGCTGATTATGCACCGAAAGTGCCCAGCATTTTAAGGATCGTCATGTTGTTTCGGTAAAAAATGTGATTTCGAGTATGTCTCACCGAGTTCAAAAATTCACAACTTCTTCGATTTTTATCGTATGAAGCCCATTCTGGCGGCATTCTTTCGGAAATTTCGTTAGCTTAGATTCTTCGTCACACATGCTTGTTCAGATTCTGAGCCGAAGATAGAGTTTTATCGAGTTCTTTGAGCGGTACACACAAAATTCTGCACAGTCGCGCCAGATGAGTCGGCGTTTCTCGTCATTCAAACGCGCGTAATTTCTTCGTCGCTTATCCGATTGAGACGATTCTTGCGGCTATGATCTACAATTTTAGTCATCTTCGAGTTGGCGTTGATCCCGCTCTCAAACTTCGCATCGGTTCGAGTTTCCTAAAAAACGAGCAAAAAAGGAGATAATTAAGGGCATTTTGGACATTTCACTACCTTCACTATATAAGTCATTTTTCTTCACAAACTCTCATAACTTCATTTTCACCCAAAAGATCAAAAACACTTTCTCTCAATTTTCTCAAATCAAAACCACAAATTACATAAAACTTTCATCAATATTCATCAATTTTCTTCAAGAATCAAGAACAACATGGATTAAAAAGTGACAATCGGATCGAAGTTTCTCTCCCTCTCTCTACATCTTGTGCGCGCCTCTCTCTCTCCCCTTGGGATTCGCTTCTCGCGTTCGTGTCGTGTTCGCGTTCATGTCGTGTTCGCGTTCGTGTCGTGTTCGCGCGTCGGTTTAGATCTTCATCTGGTAAGTTTTCGGATCTTGAATTAAGTTCTTAATTGTTGATCATTATGTGAATTCAAATCTAGATCCACATTTTATTCTTGATTAATTGATGGTTGATGATGATTGTTCGGTGAATTTGCATGTTGTTAACCGAATTGGTGATGATCATGAGAATTTTGGTTGGATCTAATGATTGTTGCATATAATTAATGATTGTTGATGATGAATTGTGACATTTTTGCTTGGGATCTATGAATTGTTGATGACTTTGTATGCTTAATTGTTGAGATTCATTGATGTGACTTGTGTTGCACTCTAAGTGTTTGTCAAAATGTTTGTTAAAGTCCGACACATGCTAGAATCTTGTTTGTTGCCATAAATTTTGATTCGTAAGTCCGTTTTCCAACTTTTTTACATGTATCCGTACTAATTCGATGATTTTGAATTTTGATTCTGCAAATATTTGGTCAATTCTGGAAATGGTGACAGCAAGTGCGAAAATTGACTTTTTGGGCCAAAAATTGACCGAATCGACCGTTTTTCCGAGTCCGATTGCGTGGAAATCATCACCGAAAATTCTGATAAATAATAACGTTTCATGCTGGAGATTTATGTTGGTTTTAGGTGGCGTCTCAATGCGTTTGCTTGTTATGTTATGTTTGTCGTAAATAGACGTAATTTGTTCGGTATTGTGCTTTTACCATAACTCTTGAACCGTGTGGACTTTTCGCGAATGTGAATAATGTTTCTCAAGTAGAATAATATTTTTGGAGCTGATGGTGTGGTTTATTTTCGGTTTCGGCCGACTTTTTTTACCGTTTTCGCTACTGTCCCGTTACGGAAATTGTGCCTCCGGGCAGATTTAATAAATTCCGACCGCATATTTGAGTTCTTTGGCACGTTTCTAACTTACCATAAAATTTTGGTTTAATTCCGACAATTTTAGTTTTTTTCGTTTTTATCCGATTTTAACGTTTCGGCGTACCTTTTGACTTGTAAATACTTACTTTGGTTTTCATAATACTTCTGTACATATTTGACTAACGTTTGAGTGCTATTTTTGGTTGTTATCTTACTTTCGCTCGATTTATGTTCAAAAAGTGTGTTAATATCAAATTTCTCATTTCGTTATCCTTTTTCGGTGTAAAGCACCAACGCAATTCCGATTGCGATGTTTGATATCTCTAACTTGTGTGCTAGTGTGCAAGGCATTTGGATAGTCACCGATCGACGCTTATCACTTGAGTGTTCTGCTTCATTTGCGAGACACCGTTTCATTCACTCGTGTCGTGTTCTCATCCTGGAGACACGTTTCTATTACTTTATATCTGCTTGTTTGGATTGCTTGTTCCTCTTGCAGGTGTATCGTGATTATGCTCGACGCGCATGTCGACATTTGTATGCTGACCATTTGCTTTTGCTTTGCTAGCTCGCTCGCGGGATTCTTAGTTTTCTTCGCTTCTCGTTGTTGTAGTTTACGGATCATCATCCGTTTGGTATTGATCCCGTTTCATTTTATTTTTCCCGCAGTTTATCGCTTTCTCGCATCATCCTTTAACATGAGAAGTAGGACTTAGACATGCATCTGGCCAAGCCCTCGAAAGAGGCTCTGTTTTTGTTGGTGTGTTTACATTTGTGCTTTGCGGCAGGGAGTCACGGTGTAATAAGTCCTATATGGCACTCCATTAAGTCATCATGGAAGGCATGCGGAAAGGGTTAGCAATCAACCCCCGCCTAGTCTCATCGAGTCCGTTCGGTATGCGCATGCTACGCGTGGCTCGCTTATGAACCAGCACAAGATCTTGTTATCGAGTATGTCAGGAAAAGGGTTCATGTAGCCGGACCCCCGCCTTTCCTATAGCTCGCGCCGCTCGACGTTGATGCTCGGTGTACGCACACATCGTTTTCCTTTACGATCCGTGACAGCTTGGTTGCTGAGAGGGACTCGCTCCTCTTGTCTATGGCCCGATCATTTTTACGAGGTCTAATGCTTGGTTGACTTGGGTGAGCTGCTCCCCTTGGCTATGGCGGGACCGCCTTTCTACCATTCGGCCAATGTCGTTGGTTTGTTTGCTTTACGAGCGGAGCTCATTTGTGTGCCATCTTTGTTTGCTCCCGCTTCTCCCCATAGGTTGATAGTTTAGTTTAGACTGGTACCCTTTGTATGCTAACATTAGGTATCAAGCTTTCCCCCCTTAGCTTAGGTTTTCCTCATGCATTCTTTTAAAACACAAACCACACTGTTTGCTTTTCTTTTCTTAAGAACTTGTTATTTCCGCTCCATTCCCAAACGTAAGTCTCCAAAGGTCGAGCAGCGGAGTGTGAATGTAACTTGTTCACCTAAAAAACACAAAACAAACAGAAACTAGTTAGCCGAGCTACGGTACCTCTGATTCCTCAAAAAGGATACGTAGGCAGTGGGGTAGGGCCCGTGCGAGTATAACTCTTTCTTTTCCCTACATTTTGCATGCATTTTAGTCCAGATTAGCGCAATTTGCTTACACACCCATAGTTTTAGACACAGGCGTGGATACCATCGAGTACGATGGGCGCGTGGGGTGCTAACACCTTCCCCTCGCGTAACCGACTCCCTTACCCTTTTTCTTTGGTCGTGAGACCGTTGTTTTGTTTCGTGGTTTGCTGGCATTCTCTTCCTTTTCAGGATAAATATGTTAGTGGCGACTCTGTTAATTTTCGCGGTAGCGACACCTGTGTACCTAGAAAAGAAAATATCGAAGTGTCAAAGAGAAAGATAAATAAAATGCTTAAAAGAAAATAGAAAAAGTATGGAAAGTACCTTGACTGTTGTTGTTTTAGCATCATCTTCAGCTACTTCGATGGGGTTTTCTTGTGCTCGAGGGGACCTTCTTGGAAGAAGTCTTTATAGCTGGAAGAAAACCAAAAATAGTTATCACAAGATAGGGATGAGAAATTAAAAAGGTTAGTCGAAAAACCTCCCATCCCACACCTTCAAGCATCGGAGAAAGAAAGCAAACATGTTTTATGCCAATATGAAGGTGCCCTTTAAAACTGTTTAAGAATACTTAGTCGGAACCACCCACTTAGAACCCTTTTTTGATTCTTCATGAAGGTTCTTTACAAAGTCCCCACAGATGAACCTGTCTGGAAATGAAGGGTTGAAAGCCACGCCAAATTCAATAGTTGGCAGTTGAGGGAATTTTGAAGGATACATACTAAAAGTTGTTTCGTAGCGTTGTTCAGGTTTAATGTATGAAGGCAGTTTTAAAGTCTCCATTTTCTTGATAAATGTTTCCTTCAAAGTGAATTGAGCTTCACAAATGGTTTGACTAAGATCATCAGGCCTATAGGCAGTTTCAAAGTACTTTTGAAATGCTTGGATTTCTTTGATGAGTTGAATTACCTTTCTTGACTTTGTCCTGCACAAAAGGGAAAGCTTTGGTCAGATGTTGAGTAAATGTTGATACATCAAAAAATTTGTTGGAATAATAATCATTCCACCAATTGTCGAATTCTTGAGTACAGAGGAAGTATGGTTTGAACTCCACAAGAGTAAGTTGCGTTCTTCTTGAATATCTGGATAGATACTTGTTTCTTTGAGCTTCTAAGTGGGTCACATTCTAAAGAAGAAAGCATTCTTCTTGGAAAAGAGAAGCTTCAAAAAAATTGAATGAGGCCAAACCATCAGGAGACAAGGTTGGGTTGGTAACTTAGCAAGGTGATTTGGTTCTTTGATGGACGAAGTCAAAGGGGTAATAACCTAGGGGAAAGAAATGATGCCCATATAGCACCAAATTCCGCCTCTTGTCTTTAGATGGAGTAGGAAATTGTCGTGTGAACCATTCAGGTCCATACTTTCTAGCGACGAAGGGATCCATGGATGGAGTAAAGTTGTAGTGCTTCACGAACATCATCACATAGCTAATGAAAGTCTGCTTAAGGTCTCGACCTTCATCACTAGGCACCAATTTCACTAGACGTGTCCCTTCGACCCCACTGTTCTTTATTTCTTCAGCACACACATCGATGGGGTTGATAATTGGTAAAGAGGCTTCGAAAGTTGCGTTCAACCACAAATAAAGTATCCAGGAAGGACCAGCAAGTAGCAAGTTTACTTTCTTCCTGGGGTTCTCATGATCTGTAACTCCTTCGCCCAAAAACTCATACAGGTGGGCCAAAATCATTTCACTAAGGCAAAGGTTGTACCCAACATGGAGTTGGTTCTCCATAATAAGAACTTCCTCGCCACTTGTAGAGACCTCGAACAAATGACGTACGTAGCGGGTCATCCATGGAGCGAGGACTGCAGCATGTTCTTGTTCAGAAACTTTGTTAGATTGCTTGTCATGATAGTGCTCGATGTGACTATTAAACGCCACTCTGGAGACATCGATTGCGATTAGGTCCTCAGCCATAAAGGTTAGGTCAAAGGTTTCGCCAGTGGGTTTAAGCTCAGTAATGGCGGCTACATCGAAGAAAGTAGGAGTCATCATTCCACAAGGAAGATGAAAGGTATGGTGGGTGATATCCCAGAAATACAAGGAAGAAACTAACATGATTTGACAATAAGCATGCCCTGATTTCAACAACTGTATTAAGTTAAAAATACCCATGTCTTTCCAGACTTGGGATTTTTTCTTTTCTACTTTGGCTAGCCAACCTAAATAATCCATAGGGTTTTTGAACAAAGGGTAGGATCAAAAAACCCTAAAACCATTATTCAATACGTCAATTTGAAAGTTTCATCCGTCGAAGGGTCACCTTGTTGGTCATGGTGAGGGTTTTCCTCATCGCTAGACTTAGGTTTTCTAGTGTTCGCTAAGGGTTTATATCTATCGTAAGTTGGGAAGAAATGCTTAAGTTATTCTAGGTCAGCATTTGGGTCAAACAAAGGTCCTAACATCGCATTTATTTTACCAGTAATAAAATTGGGAAGCAATATATGTGACTGGTAAATTCTCCTTTGTTCTTCAGAAAAAAATCTTAGGAACATATTGTTGATTTCCCACAACTTGCGATCCCAGAATCTTGTTGATGGAAGGAAGACCGAAATATTTATTAGATCCTTGTGGTTTCTTTGATGAATCTTTTCTAATGGTGGTAGATGACGCCATTGTTGCAGTGAAGTTTGAAGAAAAATGGTTTTTGGTTTATGGTGAAACAGATGAAGAAGATGAGGAGAGAATAGAAGTTGTACTTGCAGAAATTAAAAAGAGAAGAAAAAAGTTTGAAATGAGATAAATATGGGTATTTATATGATCAGAAGTGAAAGCGGTTTCACATCAGTATTGATGGTTGAAATTGTGAGTGGGACGCGTGTCAATCAGAGAGCTTATAATTAGACGGTGGCAGTTGAAGCTATACACGATCTTCTACGAACTAGGAGTATGATGATTGAAAAAGATCCTCACGTGAGTTCTGAAGAGGCATTTGAGAAAAGCGTCGTAATGACTATGACGTCATTGGAGATGAAGAGTTTATGACGTTGAAGCGAGGTATTAAAAAATGTCTTTTTCTTTAGTATGTTGAAAATGAAATTTTTGGGGGGGCAATTCGTTAGTTGGGAATTTTCGACGCGAAGTTTGACTAGATACGATGAAAGGAAAAGGGAAATATTTTAAAGTTGTTTCGATTTTTCGACAGGAAGTTATTTGAGGATTCTAGTCGAAGTCAGCCTTGTGTGAAGGGAAGATGTTGGAAAGAACTTAGAAATATTTTCTAAGTTTAAGGTGCAATTCGATGAACAACAGTATTAAATATGCGTTCGAAGAAATAGTTTAAATGTGAATAAGGAATAACTGAATTTCGTCCTTATCTAGTTTCAAAAGAAGAGGCGTGGAGCTTCAAGGTGAATGGAAGACATGTTGAGCGAAACATGTCATGTTATGGGAGAAAGACAGTTGATGACCGTTATTTCGATTCAGTATATATAGGAGTCTTATTGTCAGGATTTCAGGGTGTTCATTTGTTGTACAAAATCTCACAAATACTCAAATTATATGTTGTATTGAGAAGGAATCACTGAGAAATGTACGCGTAAACTCCATATTTTATATTCCAATTTACAGTTTACTTTATATTCCAGAATCAATCTTTTCTTGCAATTTATCTTTAAAGCGCTCTTTACTGCATTTCTTTTACAATTCTGCTAAGTTACATTGAGTTAACTTAGATTAAAACAAAAAAATCTTAAATACCATGAACGCTTTCGAAGTGTTCTTATTTCAAGAAATCATAATCTAAATACAAATAGCACATATCCTATGATTAACTGGTTGATCCTGCAAATAACCCATTTCGTTAGAGACCAGTGGTTGTTTACCAAATTTCACTATAAACATATAGACAATCTAGAAAAATACTTACTATGTATATATTATTTTTTAATATAATTATAGTTTTTATTAATTGTAAAATCCTAAGCCTAAATCAAATTTGAGATACTGAATTTCTTTATTGAAAGAGTGGTATATTCTATATATTTTGTATTTTCTTTTGGATTTGATTCTGATTGCGAAAAAGATTTTAGGTATTAAATGATACATTTTATTCAAATCTACTATTCTACTATCTTACGGTTACTATTATATTGACCAAACAGACTAAATTTCCCTTCACTCCAAAATTATTTACAAATAAAAAAGGGCAATTATGTAACTAACAATATAACATACCACTTTTTCTACTTTTCAATAACTTGAAGCCAATTGCTGGTCTCCCATTGGTCCAATTTAATTTTTTTTTGTCTTTCCCTATATAACGATGGTTAATAAATATATATAAAAGATATATAAATTAAAAATAAAAAAACATTTGAAATTATAATTGTCATATAAATATTAATTTAATCTAGTTAGAAATATATACTTTAGTAGAAAAAAAAGAAAAAAATAATTAAGTAGTCATCTACCCGTGCGTTCGCACACATCATACAATATAGTTATAAATATATCGTGAGTAGTCATCTACCCGTGCGTTCGCACGGATTGCACAATATTATGAATAATAAATAAATATAATATATGTGGTTATATTTATTTGATTTGGTAACAGGTACCAAATTTTTTTGTCCAAATTTTGTTTATTGTCACTCATACCACTATCTTATTATAAGCATTTGAAATTTTTTTACTTATTTTAAATAAAAATTTCAATATATTTAATAGATTTATTTTTTCAAAAATATCAGTTATAGGTTAATATGTACATATAAAAAACAAAGGAAATAATTAAGTATTTATCTATCAGTAGTAAATAAATATAATACAATGATGGTTAAAAATGTAAATAAAATATATACACATTAAGTAGCTTTGCCCCGTCGAAAAATGTATATTTTAGAAGAAAAATAAAGAAAATAATTAAAAGATCATTTACTCGTGCTTTCGCACGAGTAATGAAGCAATTCTGACAATAAATTAATTATTTGATTTGTTGATCAATAAATAATTCATTCAAATATATAATTATTTGGTAATGATATTGATGCATATTGGTAAACATAACGTTTTTAATTACTGATAAATATTTATTATTAGTCCAATACTCAATTAACATATAATAAATTTTGAATATCATTTAATTTTTTATTTTTTATTTTTAATTCTATACAAAATCTTTTTCGTATATAAAAAGCCATGTGCATTAATTTGTATAGGTTGCACCAAGGTAATTAAAACTGATCCGGTCATTAAACCGAAATAGATGGGTATAAGATTTAAAGGTTTGACCGGGGTCGAATCGAGTCAGACCGTAATAATGAAATATATAATTTTTAATTGTTTTAATGTAATATATCTTCTATTAATAGTGTATATTTTGACATATTTATAAATATTTTATTAAATATTGTTTTTTAACTTTTAGTTATTATAAATTAAAAAATTTAATAATTAATCTTTGATTATTTTACTGTTTAAAAAGTAAAGTAAATTTAATGGTACTTGATTATAATGCAAAATACTTCATTTTAATTTTTTGAATAAAAAAGAACACTTAAATATCTTTTTATTATCATTTGGACATATGCCCATTTGTTAAATCCAAAGAGCATATAACATAAAGAAAAACCCTATTTAAAATCATTGAAGTAGAACACATGTGCTGCCGCCGCTTCTTCTCGTTCCTTCTTCTGAAACTCAATATGCCAACTTCATCTCTTTCATCTGTTAAAAAAATGAAATTTAAGACAAATATACAACTCGTCTTCATCTCATACTCAAACATTGATTGTTGTTAGATGAAACACCAAAACACGATTTAACCGGAGAAACCGTAGGAGCCAACAGTTTGGTTCGATTTCATCGGTTTTCTGCCGGATTTGTTGCGGAACGGTTATCATCCTTGATCTGACCAGATGCAGGCAATTCAGTTTGGCATTCACTGCAGCAATCACAATGATTCATTACTTTTATCATAAAACATCTATAACTTAAAACTAACATTTATGCCATTCTTTTTTCTTCTGTCGTTTATCAGTATTGTAGAGAAAATGAAGTACTAAAAACCCACATAGCATTAAGTGGATACAACTTATAGAATAGTTTATAATTCGTGTGATGTTTCCCTTATTTGTTGCATCTATTAACACCTCCTTACTTGTGGTGAACAACTGCATAATATATTTCATTTGGTATTAAGATCATTTCCTTTGGCATTAAGATAAAAAGTATAATGAATCCAAATGAAACATGATAGAGTTTGTATGACCCTATGAAATATATACTACCTGCTTTATTTTTCTTTGAAAAACAAACATCAGTTTTGAAACTTAGGATTTGGACTGATTTATAAATCATTCTTTTTTAATAGCAAACAGATTTCAATTAACAAAAAACATGGATTTCATATAAACAGTTGGATAAAAATGTTCAGAGATATTTTTCACCCATGTTCAGACTTAAGATCTCTGTCTTTAAATCTATCAAAAACACTTTGAGATATAAATAACTTCACCAACACATGTCTGATAAATAAAAACATTGAAAACGGAGACTTCTAAAAAACACAGTTTATAACACTCCATAAATCATCTGGTTAAGAACAAAATACTACGAATATATTAAAAGCAAGCAGAAAATGATTTCAAATAATAAGCAAAGAAAGATGAAACATATATGATGCCAGAGAAATATTATCCGGTTAAGAACAACATAGAATGGATAAATGAAAGCATTAGAAAATGATATCAAATAATAAGGAAAGAAAGATGACGGCAGAAGAAAGAAGAAAAATTCCATGCAGCCGAAAAAACTATGGAAACGAAGATGAAAAGAAACATTTTGCTTGATAAAATGGAACTGAATAATATAAAAGAGTTTGATGGTCAATTTTGTGGAAGAGAATGAATTTATAGATGGAGGGAAGGAATTGGAAGGAACTCTGGTTCAAATTGCATAATTTAGGTTTGCTTGGAATGACTAAAAATATAATTAATTAGGGCTAAAGGCAATTGGATAGGTTTAGGTGTGTAATAATTATGTTTAGGGTTAATGAAAGGTTACTAAATAATTATAATATTTATTTGTTAATTTAAATATTAAGGGAGATGCAATTACTTTATGTCCCTGTTTATCACTCTCAAAATGGTGATTAGAGGGATAATTAAAAGATTTCATATGTCATCTACTTTATTATATTAAAAGTAGACATCCTTAGATATTTCTCATTATTTTACACAATTTTCTCTCTTTGTGCCCTCTCTTCTCTCTCTTTTCTCTCTCTGTATCGTCGATGATGAAGAAGATACCGAAGCTTGAGGAGGTTGCCGTCACCACTGGTGAAGAAAACAAAACGCCATTCTAGATCTGTTCATGTTCATATTTCAGTTTTTTGTGTTTTTTTAGGGTTTTATCTTACATCTCTCATTGTGTTTCATTGATCGCAACAAATCAAAGCTTTACCGGTTTGATAAGGATGGAAATTAGTGGAAGGATAAAGGGGGTGGTACTGTCAAGCTTTTGAAACAAAATATTACCGGTAAAGTTAGGCTTCTCATGAGGAAATCCAAGACGCCCAAGATCTGTGCAAATCATATCAGTATGTGTGTTTCTGCATCTTTGTTTTGCGATTTTGATTTTAAGATTTGATTTTTCTGACTTGTTATCTATTGTTTTTCAGTTATACCTATTATGTTTGTGCAAGAACGTGGTTTTGAAAGAGATTTAGAGTTCGGGAATACTTTCTGCGCTTTTGTTACTGATATATTATTGTTTTCTTCTATCATTTTTAATGGTTGAATAACTGTATTGGGAGAAAGAACTACACGGAGTTCTTTCTTATGATTTTTTTTCCTGTTAATGGTTAGTACTGAATAGTATAGATCATAGAAGCGAATACAATTTCCTTTTCGATTTGAAAACACAAAACAAGTTTGGATTTAGTTGAACTTAATCATTTTCGACACTCTCTGTTATCTGAATTATATGTGTAATAGTTATCTGAATTATTTTGGGGAAATTTGTATTCTGCCATCAACTTTTGAATCTTCGATATAACACAAGTTCTGACTTGCTTGGAACTTTTTGGAACGGCGTAGGTATTTCTTATGGCATTGACAGTTTATATTACTGGTGAAGAAAACAAAGATGCCATTCTAGATCTGTAAGTCTTTTCCTTTTCATATTTCAGCTTTTAAGGGTTTATTTTTAGGGTTTATCTAACATCTCTCATTGTGTTTCTCTTACATCACTTATAGTTCATCTGCACCATGGCAACTCTTCTTCTTTCACGTGCTACTAATATGAAAGATATTGAAGCTAACTTCTTGAAGGTTGTATTTTGTTATTTGTACTCTTTGCACCAAGTGCTTGATGTGTCATTTTAATCAAAGTTATGCTTCATTTCAGGTTGTATCTAGTGCTATAATTGATAAGTATATTGGTGAAAGTTCAAGATTGATTAGGGAAATGTTTGGATATGCTCGCAATCATCAGGAAGGAAGAACTTTTATTGCGTCAAACTGGTTTTCATTCTAATTACACCTACTCATAATTGATTTTTACCATTTATATCACTTTGTTTAGCCTTGCATCATATTCATGGATGAGATTGGGGATAATAGAGTAGTGGTTACATAATATTCTATTATGTAACCTATTATGTGTGTCAATAGAATAGTGGGCAGAGTAGTGGAGGATGCGTTCCACTACCACTGCTGAGCTGGCACTAGCTGTTAGAACTTTTGTCAGTATTTGATTACCTTTTGCTTGCCTATATATAACAAGTTCCTTGTATCTTTCTCATTAAGAAATACAATGAATATTTCTCTTATCTTATCTATTCCCATTGCTTAACAAACTCTATCATGGTATCTTGAGCTTCTTTCTTTTTTCGTTTCTTTTCCGATCCATGGTGTCTCTTTTTCTTTCCTCTCAGGTGAAACTTTCTCACCTGATCTCTGTTAAACTCGATGACAAAAACTTCAAACAATGGAAACAACAGATTGATGGGGTTGTTCGTGGACATTGTCTTCAACGGTTCGTCACTGTTCCGGTGATTCCTTCCCCCTCTCCTTCAGATCCTGCATCTCACAATGTATTTCTAGAGTGGGAGCAACAGGATGCTCTCATCTGCACCTGGCTTCTTTCCACCATCTCTGATTCTCTTCTTCCTAAACTTGTTGAGTGTAAACACGCGTGGCAAGTCTGGACAGAGGTCCACCGCTACTTCGACACCCTTCTTTCAACCAAAGCTCGTCATCTACGTTCTGAGCTTCGTCGTCTCACCAAAGGTTCGCTCACAATTGAGGAGCTTCTGAAGCGTACTCGTGAGATCAGTGAGTCGCTTGTTTCGATTGGGGATCATGTTCCTCTTCGAAACCTAATCGAAATAGTTCTTGATTCCCTTCTTGAGGAATACGACTCCATTGTCGCCGCCGTCAACAGTAAGGATGAGCTGAGTTCCTTGGATGAACTTGAGTCGTCTTTGCTTGCTCGTGAGTCGCGTCTTGAGAAACATCGCAAAGCTGCCGTTGCGGAGCCAGTGACAGTGAATCTCACTCAAACTGCGTCGTCTCCTACGACTGTTACCACTGGTCAAGCCTCTACTGAAGCTTTTCCTCAGGGAACGAGTCACGTCACTGCCAATGCTGATAATCACACCTATGGCTCACGTGGAGGTCATTTTGGCCGTAGTAGTGGGTGTTTTGGTCGTGGTGGAGGACGCTTCGCCAAAATATCATGTCAAATTTGTCACAGGTCTGGACATGATGCTTCAGTATGCTATTATCGTTACACAAGTGGTGCTGGTTATCCTCAGCAAAGAGCTCCATTCAATCCATTTCATGTGGCTCCTCGTGCTATGTATCCTGCTCAATTTGCTCATGGTTCACCTAGAGCTTCTTCTCCTAGATCCACAGCACCACAGGCCCTTTTTGCAGGTACTGAAGCAAGCAACAGCAATCAGTGGTGGTATCCTGACTCAGGAGCCGCTCACCATGTTATTCCTGAAGCCTCAAATGTGTCTGATTCTTCTTCTGTGCCTGGATCCGAGCAAGTCTTCATAGGAAATGGTCAAGGTTTGTCTATCAATTCTGTTGGTTCCATGTCTTTTCCTTTACCACACAAACCTCACCTTTCTCTCACCCTTAGGAACCTCTTACATGTACCACAAATTACCAAAAATCTCATGAGTGTGAGCAAATTTGCTCAGGATAATAATGTGTTTTTTGAATTTCATTCTAAACTCTGTGTTGTTAAATCTCAGGCTACTTCTGAAGTTCTGCTCAATGGTCATGTTGGAGATGATGGCCTCTATAAGTTTCCAAATCCTGCTGCATCTCTAGTGTCAAAGTCTTGTCCTAGTCTTCACTCTTGTAGTACTAGCAATAGGTTTATGTGTTCTCCTGTTATAAGCAGTTGTAACTCTTCTAATTATATGTCAAATGCTACACTTCCCTGTAATGATCCTTCCATTAATAAAACTACAAGTATCTTTCTCAATTCTTCTCTTAATTCTGCAAATGCTAGCACTAATTTATCTTTATCTCACTCTAATAGCTCTACTGCAATAGCAACAAATCCTTATGTTCTGTGGCATAAGAGATTAGGTCATCCTAATCATCATGCCCTTGTTGAAATCCTGAAACTTTGCAATCTTACTGTCCCTTCAAAACCTCCTACAGATATGTGTCATGCCTGCTGTGTTGGCAAATCTCACAGTTTGCCTTCCTCTTTATCCACTACTGTCTATACTCATCCCTTTGAACTGGTTGTTTGTGATCTCTGGGGTCCAGCCCCTATGATATCTTCAAGTGGCTACACCTATTTTCTTACCTGTGTTGATGCTTTTTCTAGGTTTGTTTGGGTTTTTCCTCTCAAACTAAAGTCTGATACTATGCTTCAGTTTATCCAATTTAAGAAAATGGTTGAACTACAGTTTAATTGTTCCATAAAGTGTGTTCAAACTGATGGAGGAGGGGAGTTTAGACCCCTCACCAAGTATCTAACAGATTTAGGAATTGTTCATAGATTCACTTGTCCTCATACACACCATCAAAATGGTCTTGTTGAACGCAAACATAGACACATTGTTGAGACTGGTATCACTCTTTTAGCTCAGTCCACTCTTCCCTTGAAATATTGGGATCATGCCTTTGTTACTGCAGCCTACCTTATCAACAGAATTCCCAGCCCTACCCTTCACAATAACTCACCCTATTTTAAATTACTCAACAAACCTCCTGATTATTCCACTCTCAAAGTTTTTGGCTGTGCTTGTTATCCTTTCCTGCGCCCTTACAATTCTCATAAGCTTGATTATAGATCTCAATAATGTATCTTTCTAGGCTATTCCTCATCACATAAAGGCTATAAATGTTAGGCTTCTGATGGTCATATCTACATCTCTAAGGATGTTGTTTTTCATGAATCTTTGTTTCCCTATTCCTCTTTATTTCCAGCCTCTTCTAACTCTTCTGTCCCCTCATCTATTCCTCTTAGTCCTTCATCTGTTCCTTCCTTTCCTGCTACTGCTAGTCAGTTCCCACCTCCTCTCTCTCCATCCAATGCTCCCTCTCTCCCTACAATCCTGATACCAATCACAGCTCTCCTTCTAGTTCTTCCTCTTCTTCCCATATTGCTGTTCCCTCCCCTGAATTTTCTACTTCTGCAAGTCAGTAGGTGTCAAATTCCATTCCTCATCCTCTCACTGCTATTCCTACATTCTCTCCCTCTATCTCTCCTGCTCTTATCCTCAATGATCCTGTTGAAACTAGCACCATTTCCCCTACTTCCTCTCATAATCCTTCTGAACAGTCTAGCTCACACTCAAATCCCAACCCTCCTGGTTCACCTTTACCTTTCATTCATCCTGAAAATGTCCATCCTATGCAAACTAGAGCCAAAAGAGGCATCACTCAACCTAGATTACATCCTACTCTCCTTTTAACCCACATGGAACCCAGTTCTGTTAGTCAAGCATTGGCATCTCCTCATTGGTTTCAGGCAATGCAAGAAGAATACAAGGCACTGCTGAGAAATCAGACCTGGACATTGGTGAAAGCTCCTATTTCCAGGAAACCTATTGGCTGTAAGTGAGTTTTCAGAACTAAGGAAAACCCTAATGGATCTATAAATAAATACAAGGCCAGATTAGTGGCTAAGGGGTTTCATCAAAGAGCTGGCAGTGATTTTCAGGAGACTTTCTCCCCTATTATCAAACCTGTGACTGTCAGAATTATTTTAACTATTGCTATTAGCAACAAGTGGCCCATTCAGCAGATAGATATCAATAATGCTTTCCTCAATGGCACCCTTGAGGAAGAGGTGTTTATGCAACAGCCTCCTGGCTTTGAAGCAGCTGACAAGTCCCTAGTGTGTAAACTAAACAAGGCTATTTATGGTTTAAAACAGGCCCCAAGGGCCTGGTTTGACAAACTGAAGAGTGCTCTTGTTCAACTTGGTTTTCAAGCAAGCAAGTGTGACCCTAGTCTCTTTCTTTTGCATCAAGGCAAGCTTCAAGTCATGATCTTGGTCTATGTTGATGACATCATCATCACAGGCAGTTCAGCTCCCTTCATCACTTCTCTAATCAACCATCTCAACAATAAATTTTCTCTAAAACAATTGGGACAGCTTGACTATTTCCTTGGCATTGAAGTCTCTCATCTTCCAAATGGTTCTTTACTTCTGTCCCAAACCAAGTATATCTCTGACCTCCTAACCAAACTTAACATGCTCAATGCTAATGGAATGCCCACTCCCATGGTTTCTAGCAGCAAACTATCTAAAATTGGCTCAGCAACTGTTGAAGATCCCACTCATTTTAGGTCTGTTGTTGGTGCATTGCAGTATGCAACTTTAACTAGACCTGAAATTTCCTTCTCTGTTAACAAGGTTTGTCAATTTTTATCCAATCCTTTAGAGGATCACTGGAAGGCAGTCAAAAGGATCTTAAGGTATTTGAGTGGTACACTGTGTCATGGCTTACTCATTCAGCCTGCCCCTGTTCACCAGCCTATGCAAATTTTAGGATTTTGTGATGCAGATTGGGCATCAGATCCTGATGACAGAAGGTCTACTTCAGGGGCATGCATCTATCTTGGTCCTAATGTTATTTCCTGGTGGTCCAAGAAGCAGCAGCTTGTTGCCAGGTCTAGTGCTGAAGTAGAATACCGTAGTATGGCTCAATTGGTTGCTGAACTCTTTTGGATACAGTCTCTGCTTCGGGAACTTCACTGCTCTATTCAGGTGCCTAGGATTCTATGTGACAACTTGAGCACTGTCACCCTTGCTCATAACCCCATTCTCCACAACAGAACCAAACATATGGAGCTGGATATATTCTTTCTAAGAGAGAAAGTTCTCAGCAAACATCTCTCTGTAGCTCATGTTCCAGCTCAAGATCAGTGGGCTGACATTCTAACCAAGCCCTTGTCTGCTGCTAAGTTTGTACCTTTGCGTTCTAAGCTGCGTGTGTTAGACAAAATCACTTTAAAGCACCCCCCAGCAGCTTCTAAGGGGGACTAATAGAGTAGTGGTTACATAATATTCTATTATGTAACCTATTATGTGTGTCAATAGAATAGTGGGCAGAGTAGTGGAGGATGCGTTCCACTACCACTGCTGAGCTGGCACTAGCTGTTAGAACTTTTGTTAGTATTTGATTACCTTTTGCTTGCCTATATATAGCAAGTTCCTTGTATCTTTCTCATTAAGAAATACAATGAATATTTCTCTTATCTTATCTATTCCCATTGGTTAACAAACTCTATCACGGGAGATCTACACTTACTAGAAATTTCACTATATTTATTGTCTTTTTCTTTGTTGCTTTGCTTCCATGATCTCTATATAAAATAGGGGCTTAACTTGGATGGAGACTGTATGGTTAATTGAGTTAATTACTTGGTTCATGGAAAAAAATACTAGCGGGTTCATGAAAGAGCTTTGGACACTACTTCTCAACGAACACAAAAAGAAAAATGCATGTGGCATTCCTCAGCAGCTCTTGAATTCTAAATAAGAAGAACTCTACAAAAGAAGGTTTTTGGAGTCTTGATTTCCTTTGAGTTGAATCAAACTATTTGGGATATTTCCATTGGATTAGTTTCAATTAAATTGGATGGATTATTGTTTCATTTACATTTTAAACATGGTTGTTTTAATGTGCTAATAGATAAGGAATTAAACTCAGTTCTTGATGTTAAAGAAAAAATTTGTTTAGATTTTATTGCTACGATGACTTCTATGGTTTTTAACCTCCACGTCCTTTATATTTTTGTTTTTGGTTTTGTAAACATTTTTTCTGGATTTTCAAATCATTGCTTTGAATTATAAGTTTGTGATTATGATTTTGACCATTCATATGTATCTTTTAATGGGTAATATATATTGATAGTTGCTAGAGGGGGCATGGAAACTCTCAGACCTGCTTTGAAACGCGTGTATATGACTAGAGCTTCTACATACAGAGATGCTATGAAGAGTTTTAGAGGGATATCAAGAGGGTGTTTAGCAAATAATGGAGAAAGAATGTAATACCCCGTATTAGTCTAAGCATGATTATTCATATAATTATGAAGTGCTAAGAGGGAAACAATGGATTAATTATAATTAAGAGAAGGTTAGTTGGAATAGAAAGATGTTGGTTAGAAATCAACCAATGGCAAGATTATAGTTATAGCTTAGTTGGGGGACAAATTGGACTTTGAACACATCTTGCATGAACTTATGGCATAAGAGTAAATAAGCATGGTTTTATGGTGTTTCTAAGTCAGATTTTTTATAACTAAAGTGGAGAGAGTTTAGAAGAGAAGCTCATGGATGTCATCTTCAAGTCTCATTTTCGTACACCATGGACAGCTCCCACTAAATCAGGTATAACTCTCAACTCGTAACCCCGATCGTAACGATTCTGGTCCCATTGGAAAGCTAACGAATTTCTCTTCGATTTGCACCTATGGTTTGCGTTCATAGATTCTGTTTTGGAGGAGAAAACGGATCTTGAAGTTATGTCAGTTATGCTGAATGAGTGTTATGGAGAGCTACGAATTTCTTGCTAATGGAGATGGAAGTTTGAGTAACATAAGAGTTCAAAGGCTGCATTAACACCATCTAAACCTCTATCAATCCAAGGTGAGTCCTTTAGATAGAACTTGGGTAGGATTTGGGGAAAAATGCATGTCAAGGGTTTAGATTGAGATAAACATATTGCATGCTTAATTAAATGATAAAAACATGTTTCCATGATGATAATGTATGCTTTGGGTCATTACAATATGTTGGAATTCGTTTATGGATTGTATGTGAAGCTGGGAATTATTTGGATAGGTTTGGCACTGGTTTAGAACTCTTAAAATGCAGATTTTTGGGTCTGTCAGTCATGTAACCGGTTACATGGTTGACGTAACCGGTTACATGTGTGAAAAAGGGTGAAAAACGCAGTTTTACAGTGATGTAACCGGTTACATGATTCATGTAACCCGTTAAATTGCTGTTTGGGCAGATTTTCCAAAAGATCGAAAATTCATAACTTTTGCGTCGTAAGTCCGTTTCGCGCAAACTTTATATCGTTGGAAAGCTAGTAACATGTACTATCTAATAAAATTGATCCCCAAATCAGAATGTTTGATTTTATAATATTGGGACCCCACTTAGTGCGCCTCGTCGGGCGAGATTTTACGTTACTAATTCCCCGAGAGCAGTTCCGTTCCGAATAGAGAACCGAACGCCTCCTTAGTCGTGTGAGACTTGTTTAAATTGTATTTGAACATGATAATGTTGTATATGGTCATGGATGTGTTGATTCTCAATATGTGGATCATTAATCAATGCATTATATCGATATGCTTTATGATGATCATATTATGTTTATCCGCGCGTTCGATTGACGTTCGGAGATGGTTGCTTGTTTGTGGCATGATGCTTTATGTGATAATGATCATTAATGCCCGTTGTTTCGGTTAAACATTCGGGATTGATTGTATTGTGTTATTGACGCTTGTTATGCGTGTGGTATGCTAGAATCGAAGTGGGCCACTACTAGGTGGTAAGGCACCATTGTATATGGACTAGTTTCCAATTACCATTGCGATGTGCTCGTGAGTTTCCGTACGGGGTTTTACTCACTTGCTGTTAACACATTGGCGTTCTTGGTATGATTAACACACCTGAACTACCGTTGCAGTGTGCTTGTGAGGGTCTGGAGGCATTTTACTCACTTGCTGTATACACACTCGCGTGCTCGGTATGATGGCGTTATGCGGCTAAGTAAGCCTACGCATAACAGGTAAACCATCTCTAGTGATGCCATGTAGGCTACATCATTAGGTTCCTACCCGGATGGGCTCATGCGTCGAGACGGCGTGTTGCACTTGCTGTTAACACCACGTGCGTACAGATGGTTAATGGGACGGTGTCGCCTCTTAGGCAAGGTCATCTTGCAGCCAAGTAGGCTTGTGCGAACCCATTTAATCACTCTTGCAGGGTGCTTGTGCAAGTCTCTTGACAAATAGGCATGGGTGAACCCACCGAGGGTGTGCGTGCAGCCTTGGTAGTTTGGTTGTTACCACTTCTGGATTCCCCGTACATGGGTATGGGTCTGCATACGTGTTTGTTGTACTATTTGTGTACTTGTGATACGATGACTCCTATGGTGGACGATTCATGTGTTTGCTCCGTACTTGTACCGGATGTGAGGTTGAACCCCGGATCAATGGTGGATTCGGTTTGTGGTGCATGTACCCTGTAGAACCGAGTGGACCCATAGGATAGGAGGACTCACTGAGATTTAGTAATCTCACCCCAATCAACTTATATTTTTTTCAGGTGCAGTTAGTAGCGTTTGGTCAGTAACAGGTTTGGACTGAAGACTTGGAAGTGGTGTTGGCTCGAAGACCTCGTTGGTTTTGACATTCCGCTGTGCAAGATCCATTGAAGACTCATGTATTATGCTTCTTAGTAGAATATTATGTTGTATTTTATATGGATCTTTCTATAACTATAGCTTTTGTATGTACTCAATATCAATTTTTTACGTTTCATGCATAATATACTAGTCAGTTATGTATGGGGTGTTACAAAGAAAATTCCAAAACTGAAGAAAATGCTTATGCATCAAAAAATTCAACTTGAATGTCTTCTCCCGCTTAGCCACTTTCACCCAGAACCAGACTAGAAATTATTCTACCTCTGAAAATTCAAAATATAATTGATATTCCACATTTGGAGGACCTAAAACACTGGTACACTAAATCCATAAAAACAAACGTAACCAAATAAAAAAAATTATATTATTTGCTATGAATAAAAATTAATATCTAAAATTTTTTACAACTCACATATTCTTTTTTTATATGATTATTTAATATAATTGAATTTTTATGATTATTATTCATTTATATTTAAATTATTTATTTTAGATTTACATGTTTCTAAATATATTTTATACAATATTAAATAAATTTATATGTTATTAGGTTGTATTTTACGGGTCAATATCAAGAGAATAAATATTTTATTTATTTTTTCAATTGTTAAAATTCTTTTTATTATCTTTCTGTCTCATGGGTCAATTTTTTTCTTTGCACAATGATTTAATATTAAGTAATTCATTTCAAATTTATTTGTATTTAAATAATTTTCTACCATATCAATTGCATGATAGTATAATGTATTTTTAAATTTTAATAACATTAAAAATGTATTTATCTCACGGGTCACTAGCAAGACAATATTTATTTTAGTTTAATCAATCATTATTTTAATTTACGAGACAAAATCTTCATTTTTAAATATTAATTTTTTCTCTATCTCACAATTATATTTTTTTCTTCTTTGTGTATGATTATTTAATATAATAAAATCTATATGATTACTGTTTATTTTAACAAAAAGCAAATCATTTCAAATTTTACTTTTATATCTAAAACTAGTAGGAAACCCGTGCTGTCGCACGGGTCTGGTCGGGACTTCATATTACATGTATCAGTCTATCACTTATAAATTTCCCTTATATAAATAAACCATATATATTTAGCTAAAATGCTTTCCAAATTTTAGTAAATGTTAATAAATGTTAAACACATGATACACAACGGTAAAACAACGAAAGGGCTATTAATACATTCATTTTTTTATGTCTTTAAATAAAAACAATAAACATATTTGCTGGTATAAAAGATGTGTTTGGAATATCAAACATAATATAACTGATTTTGCCGTTCATAAATATTCATGTAATTTCAATCAATACTGATATCTCATAGATATATTCACATTTACCCGTCAATTAATTTTATAACTTCAAATATATAAAACAGTAACAAAAGTAGTTAAAAGATAAACATTAAAATGATTCGTCAATCACTGGTATCTCATAGATTCGTTCACATCTACCCGTCAATTTAGATGAGTTAAGAAACCCCAGTTGAATCCAAATGAGTTAATTCTAAAAATTTATTAAACCTATTTGAGATATTAGCCCATTTTCTCAAACTTAAAATGTATAACAACCCCCGTCAAATTAAACATAGTTAGAGAATAAAATGTATTAAACCTATTTGAGATATTAGCTCATTTTTTTCAAACCTAAAATGTATGCAATCTCCCGTCAAATATTAAATGTTTCTACGTTTAATATATACTTAAAATAATTAAAAATTAAACAAATAATAAAAATATGAATATATTAATAGAGTAATTAGATCTTGAATATGTACAATTAACAAAAAAATAGAAATTTAAAACCTATGTATGGTAAATAATATATATTTATTCTCATATATTTAAAATAATCACATTAGTCTCACATTAGTATATTCAAAAAAAATTTAACATGGCTAGAACATTTAATAGTACGTAGATATAATAAACTTGATAAGAAAACATGTGAACGCAATAAAAATTAACTCCTAAATAATCGTCTTGAATTCATGTGTCCATTTATAAAAAAAAATGTAACTTGTTTCTTTTTATAAAAAAACTGTATCAATTATTAAATTTTCACGTTTATAAAAATATTTGTAATTTATTTCCGTTTATAAAAATAATTGTATTAACATGTAGACTTTTTTCATTTGTAAACGCTTTGAACACTTGTGTCCAATTATAAAAAATATTTGTAACTTATTTCAGTTTATAAAAATTATTGTATCAATAGTTAATTTTTTGCCGTTTATAAAAATATTTCCGTTTATAACTGTTTATAAAAATAATTGTATTAACATTTAGATTTTGTTTCCCGTTTATAAGCATTTTGTACCCGTGTGTCCATTTACAAAAATATTTGTAACTTTTTTCTATTAATAAAAATAATTATATCAATAGTTGAATTTTTCTCGTTTGTAAAAATATTTGTAACTTATTCTCGGTTATAAAAATAATTTTAACTTATTCCCGTTTATAAAAATATTTTCCAATAATACATAGTATTTTGTTAATGAATAAAAAAATTATTGGAATATTTAAAATAAAAGAAAAAGTGCATGCGCAATAACATCAATTAATTTGTGATGATAAATTTTATTAATCGTATATAAAATCAATTTTAATAATATTACCAAATTAAAAAAATTAATATATATTATAATTAATTGTATGTTTATTCAAGAAAAAGAAAATAATAATGTGAATTTCATTTTTTTATTTTAAAATAAGAAGTTTTTTATTAATGGTGGTAAATTAAAAAACACAGTATATTTTTATTAACAATTTTATAAAGTGGTTTAGTATTTCAGGGAGAAAAATAAGGAATGAGGATAAAAAAATGGTATAGTTTCAAGAGAGAGAAAATAATAAAAGTTAATTTTTTTTTCATGTTTTAATAAGAATTTATTTTATTAGTGGATCAGTGGAAAGACACATACATTTTTTTATGGATGAAATAAGTGTAGTTTAAATATTTCATTATCAAATCATAATGATTTATTTAGGAAAAAAATTAAATGTAACTTCAAAAAGGTATTGGAATATCGTATAATATATTAACAAAATTAGCAAAAGTTAAAGATTTCCTTAGTAGATATAAAAAGGCTAAAGCGACATGTAATAAAAAATGGAGAAAATAATTATGAGGAATTTAGTAATAATAAATACATTCGATAATAAAATTTCTTAAAATCTACATTAAATAACAACTTGAGCATTATTATTGTAATTATCATTTAAGAGAAATTATTTAATTTTCAATTTAGTACTAATAATTACATTCAATAATAAAATTTCTTAAAGTCTACATTAAATGATAACTTGAGCATTATTATTGTAATTATCATTTAACTACCTTTAAGATTTAAGAAAATTAAAAATTTGAATGGAAAACTAAAAAAATTGGGTTCCCACTTTTCATCTTCCGTATAATCTTTCAAATTAATTGCATTGAGCAGTAAAAGTTGAATTTTAATAGTTATAATAGATTTCCATTTTTATTGTTTCAAAAATGTTATATAATAAATAAAAGAAAAATTAAAGGTAGAGAAAATAAATCATTTTGAGAAAAAAAAAGTTTTAACATATAAAAATAAGGAAGAATAAGATAATGTGAAGAGTGAAATTGCATAAGATCAATAGACATATAATATAAGAATCAGTATAGAAATTTGGAAGGCGAAGAGTTTTTGCATTTATAGGTAGTGGGGATTTTATGTTTTCAAAAGAAAGTAAACCCATCGATCTAAATTATGGGATAAGACCATCTGTTCATTTCAAGAGCTAACATTTAATATCAACAAAAAAAAATAATTTTAGTGTTTTTATCACGGTGCTTCTTGAAGTGGAATTTCAAATACTTTTGTTTTTATATATTATAATAGATATAAAATCAATTTAAAAAATATTACCAAATTAAAAAATTAGTATATGTTAGTATTAATTGTATGATGAATAAAATAAATAATTTAAAAATATTAATTCCTCCAATATAACTTACTTAAAAAAAAACTCAACTTTAATATTGAAATAAATTAAGAAATAAATAATGATTATAAAGAATATTAAAAGAAAACATTGATTAAGATAAATAATAAAATAATAAAATATTTAAGTGGTTGTATGGCACAATTCTAATTTCCTTAATAAATGAGTAAAATCTTTATTATAGTAATAACGGATATGTATAAAGATCATAAAGGGATTGATTATCAAGTTAATTATTATAAGCATAACGTGAGAATTTTAATTTATTATATAGTCATAAACCATAAGATGGTTTGATTTTCAAGTTAATAATAAAATTTCATAAAATTTACCATAAATGATAATTTAACCATTATTATTATAATTATCATGTATTTCTTTTAACATATATAAAACTAAAAAAATGAATAGAAATAAAAATTGGATCCCTATCTTCGTTTAAACTCTTTCCATCTTCCCAGATGATCTTTTAAATTAAATTGCTCTAAACAACGAAAAAATAAATTTATATTGAAAAATGAGAAAGATAGCATTAATAGCTATAGGAATTTGTATTTTTTATTTTTTCAAAAATACTATATTATTAATAAAAGATAAATAAAAGTTATAGAAAAAACAGTCACCCATATTTTTTCTTGGTACTGACCTTTTGTTATATTAATACACGAATATATATATATATATATATATATATATATATGGTTTAGTTTTCAATTCAAAAATAAATTTAGTTTATTGTATATTTATTGTATAAATATAAAAAAAGTTGTAAAATTAATTACATTAAATAACTAATTATGTGTATAATAATAACATTTTAATATGATACATACTCACTTATGTAATTCTTCTAATTCTATAAAAAATTATTAAAATTTCAAATAATTGATGAATGTAAATTATTCCAGGTACTTTTGTTAGTTTTTCTTTTACATAATTCCGTTTAAAATTGTCCTTAAATGCAGATTGATAGTATTATTTTTTCTTTGAATACAAAAAGTCAATAATAAATTAAATTATACATAATTATACATAAATAATAATTTAATAATTCATAAATTAAATTATACATAAATAATAATTTAACAATTCATTAATAATGTTACTTATTTGTTTAAAATATGAATGAAAAAAATAATATCTCCATTGTTAAAATATAAATCAAAATCAAAATATAAAGAGAAATCTTCATAATAAAATAATCTGTTATAATAACAATACTAATCTCTCGATCAAAGGATAAACAAATTCAATAACAATAATGAACAATAATGAAGAGACATCCTTCAAAAAAATCACTATAATCATTTAACAATTCATTACTATAATCACCAAACAAAAATCACTAAAAAAAGAAAGAAGTAAAAAAGATGAAATAGGGGAAACTAATAGTACCAATCCTTTAATCAAATGATAAACCAATTCAATAACAGTAAAGAACCAGAAAAAAAATCAAGCTATCGTTTTTTATTTTCGCCGGTGGTTCTATATTGTATCAGTTGTATCCGGCACGACGAGTGGTGGAAGTCCAGTATGGAGCGTTGCAGTCCAGTGAGGGTGAGACGCGGTGGCTTGATGGCGTTCAATGGTGGTGGGTTGCAGATTATGGAGAAAGAAGAAGTGGAACGATGGAGGAAGAATGGAATCAGAAATAGTGTTGTTAGAAGTGATTGTGAGAGGTTCATGATATATAGTGTGCCATGTAAATTAATGAGTGCATAGTGTATTGTGTAATTTTAATTACAAACTTTGTAAATGCAAAATGCTTCACCCATGAAAATAATATTGGTAATAGTTCAAAATAGGGTGGCTGCAATAATGACATGCTATAATTGTATCTATCTATTATAATATAATATAGATTAATAAGATTATATAAAATAGATTAAAAAAAGGAAAAACCAAATAAATAAAAATGAAATCAACCAATCAAAAAATGACACAATAGATAGCATTTAATGTCAAATGAATATGGTGGCTTTATTTATCAAAAAGACGAATTTAACCATAGAATTTGAACGGTTTTAGTTATTTAGTCAGAAGGCTTAAAGTGTAATTATCAGGTACTTTACTTTTTATATATTATAATAGATTTTACATTTGTATTTGATACTATTTATGACATTAAGAATTATATTATGATTATTATTTGAAAATTTTAAATAATTATTTTTTTAATTATTTATATAATATCATAATTAAATTAGCCGTGCGGAAACACATATCTCTTACTAGTTAAATACTAAAATTTATGAGTTTTTTTAATGTTTATGTAAAATAAATGTGTAAAGTAAATTGGTTTTTTATTTATAATCTAAAAAATATAATCAAACCTAACTTATTAATGAGCATGTTGATTCATTGTTTTAGGCGGTTAAAAACTCAACCCAATCCAACCACAATGAATTTCTCAAATTTGACCCAACACTAACTCGCCAATACCCCTAGCAAAAACCCCTAACTTAAAGAATAAATTCAAATCTCTTAACAATAGTCTCCATTACCTTGAAAGAGAATGGCCACAAAATATGAGGGACCTGCTATTGGAATCGACCTTGGCACAACCTACTCATGTGTAGCAGTTTGGCAAGGTCCAAACAATAGGGCTGAGATCATACACAATGAACAAGGCAACAGAATCACACCTTCTTGTGTTGCTTTCACTGACTCCCAAAGGTTGTTCGGTGATGCTGCCAAAAATCAAGCTTCCTCTAACCCATCCAATACTGTCTTTGGTAATTCATCTTCTTTAATTCCTTCACGATTTATTTATGTAATTTAGTTAGTATTACTTCCCTAACGGCTAACACATACACTATGACATTGACACTTTAACGTAAGTACTAATTTGACAAAATAGAAGTGATTTAAAGTATTTACATGTGTTGGTATCATTGTCGCCGTGGGACGTATTGAATATGCCTTTGACGTGTGTTATTTACGTAAGTTTTCAGTTTATCAAAACAAAATGTACATGATCACTAGTTTTATTTACTTGCAGACGCAAAGAGGTTGATTGGAAGGAATTATAGTGATCCAATAATTCAGAATGATTTAAAGATGTGGCCCTTTAAGGTCATTGCTGGTGCTGATGACAAACCCATGATTGCTGTGAAGTACAAGGGTGAAGAAAAGCACCTATTTCCGGAGGAAATATCATCTATGGTCCTCGCTAAGATGCGAGAGATTGCAGAAGCATTTTTGGAATCACCTGTCAAGAATGCAGTCATTACTGTGCCGGCTTATTTCAATGATTCTCAGCGAAAAGCCACAAAAGATGCTGGTGCTATTGCTGGCCTTAATGTAATTCGGATCATAAATGAACCAACTGCTGCTGCTTTTGCATATGGGCTTCAGAAGAGAGCTAACTGTGTCGAAGAGAGAAATGTTTTCATATTTGATCTTGGTGGTGGTACATTTGATGTGTCTATACTCACAGTTAAAGGCGACGTATTCAAAGTTAAAGCCACTACTGGAGATACTCACCTTGGAGGAGAGGACTTTGATAATAGAATGGTAAGCTTTTTTGTAGAGGAGTTAAAGAGGAAGAACAAAATGGACATTACTAGGAATGCTAAGTCCCTTAGAAGATTAAAAACCTCTTGTGAAAGAGCAAAAAGAACACTCACTTTTGCTGTTGATACCACCATTGAGGTAGATGCCTTATTTGATAATACTGATTTTTCTTCATCTATAACTCGTGCGAGGTTTGAGGAACTCAATATGGACCTTTTTACTAAGTGTATGGAGACGGTGAATATGTGTCTTAAAGATTCGAAGATGGATAAGAATAATATACATGATGTAGTCCTTGTTGGTGGCTCATCTCGGATTCCAAAGGTGCAGTAACTCTTACAAGAAATTTTCAAGGGGAAGGATCTGTGTAAGAGCATCAATGCTGACGAGGGAGTTGCTTATGGAACGGCGGTTCAGGCTGCTTTGTTGTGTAAAGGTGATAGTTTTTCTCCAAACGTGTTGATATTAGATGTTGCACCACTTTCACTTGGAATATCATTAATTGGAGATCTAATGGGTGTAGTGATTCCTAAGAACACTACCATTCCTGTGAAGAAGAAAAAAGTGTACAAAAAGGGTGAGGACAACCAATCCTCTGTCAGAATTAAGGTTTGCGAGGGTGAGAGGACAAGGGCAAGTGATAACAACTTGTTAGGTTTGTTTTATCTCGATTGCAACCCTTCTTATCCTCGAGGCCATCCTTTGAATGTATATTTTGACATAGACGCTGATGGAATTTTAACTGTATCTGCTGAAGAAGAAACTTCTGGAAATAAGAATGAGATTATCATAACCAATGACACAGGAAGATTATCACCTCAACAGATTATGAAATTGATTCAAGAAGCTGAGAAATACAAGGCTGAAGATGAGAAGTACCAGAAGAGAGTTAATGCAATGAATGCTTTGGATGATTATGTTTACAAGATAAACAAAGTTTTGAAGAATATTGATAGAAGTTCTAAGCTTAGCAGCCAAGATGAATTAATGATCAATTTGGAAATTTCAAAGGCGAAAAATATACTTGATGCAAGCCAACAGAAGGAGACAGAAGTGTTCCAGGATTGTTTGAAAAAGTTGAAGAGTGTTGTGAAACCCATTCTTCAGATTGACTAGCTTAGTTATTTTCTATTTTGTGTTGGAAATTTGCAAAAGATATTTTCTATTTTATATGTTTAAAATTTGCAAAAGTAATGAACTATATCACCTAAATGTGGTTTAATGTTAGTTTGTTTCTAGTTATACATCCAGAATGTCTCGTCCAACTTTTGTATTGTTTGATACTGCTAAAATGAGAGTACTGGTCCAATTTTGGCCAATTCAAAATCAGAAAGTTTTGCCTTGTATTCTTGTTGGTTGTTTGTGGTTACATGTAGCATGTGTTTGTTATTTTCTTTTGAAACAGCAAAAGTAATATGCTTAATATATTTAGGCATTTAGGCATAAGAGATGCCATTCAGTAGTAGAAGTACAACAAGGGCTAGCAATAATAAATCCTGATTAAATAATGCAGTATGTGTTTGTTATTTATATTAGTAAAGCACCCGTGCGTTTGCACGGGTCGCGTAAAGTTAATATAAATATTAAATAAATACTATATAGTTATAATTAAAAAATGTATATAAAAATTTATACGAATTAACAAAAGAATTTTTTTTAATGTTGATTGTCATATAAATATTAATTTAATTTATTAAATTGTAGTAGTTGTGAAGATATAGATATATTTGGTAATTGATAATAAACCAAATATATGGTGGAAAAACAGGTTTGACACGTGGGGCATGCCTATAATTGTTTATAATTTTAATTTTATAATTTCTATTAACAAATATTATAAAATAAAACTTATTATACACCAAAAAGACATATTAGTTTAATAATTTGATTAGATTTAATGAATTGAATAGTATTATGTTAGTTAATCTTGTGTAATAATTAGAAGTTATATGTTATAGTAACAACGGAGGGTCCACTATGCCATAAAAGACCTACGACAGCGCTTTTTTTGGACTTTAAAAGCGCTTAAAAGCGCTGTTGTAGGTGGCGCTGCTATAGGTTTTAGCAGCGCTTTTGGTTTAGGCAAAAGCGCTGGCGTAGGTAAGCCTAAGGCAGCGCTTTTTCTTAAAAAGCGCTTTCATATATTGGCATAAGGCAGCACTTCTTCTTAAAAAGCACTTTCATATATAGGCCTAAGGCAGCTCTTTTTCTGAAAAAGCGCTTTCGTAGGTGTTTTTAATAAACTTATTATTTTTATAATTTCTAATATTTTGACATATCTCAAATTCTCACTAATATTTTGAGAAATACAATTATTATATTAAACAAATAAAAAAATACATTTAATATGAAACATTTTATGAATTGAATCTAAAAGTATTGCATATATTTATTATCAAAATACAAATAAAACATCACTAATTTTATAAGTGCTCTAGAAGCTAAGTTTACAATCAAATTCTCAAAACACAAAATACAATACAAATATATATAAAGAACACTAATCCAAATGCTGCTATTTCTTGTGTGCTTGTGTCCTCTCTTGTTCATATTGCTGTCAAAATTGATAATTCAGAAGTTCACAGCAAACCATTATCTTGAATTGATATGTATCCTACAACAGTCAACATTAATATTAAATTTAAGATTTGTAGTTTGATTCTGTTACTTTTGGCGTATATAAGGAAACATTTCAATCGATGATTACAAACAATCAAGATGGAAATTATCATGTTACCTTGTTATATACATCTGGCAGTTATGACCTGAACCAGAATGCATCATCTATCTACTGTTAAAATGTTGTTACATATGTGACCCCTTCGCACTGATTCCTGTTGAGGATTTGTTGTCCAGTTGCCATCAACAACAAATTTTATCTGCAACAAACTAGTTATTAAATCTTCAAGTATTTAAGCTCTTTATGTAAATTCATTTCAACTTTAGTGGAAGATACACACACCTCATATACACCTGGATATAGCCACAACATCGCAGACCAAAATCTGGATTTTCTGGATATTATCACAAAGAATAAAAGATTTCAATATTTTACTAAGACAGGTTAATTCTTAGTTCTCAGATATGATGGTAAATAAATAAATTAATCAGCCAATTGTTGCTAATTGAAATTTGAAGTCTCAAAATAAATTCAAGAATCGTATCATGTTAAAATATTTAGAACCTTGATCCACCATGGTCTATAACACTAGTTGATGGTTCAGGGTCCATCTTTATTGGGTGATGCCAGCCGTTGAAGCTTCTAGCTATCTCCACGACATCACCATCGGCAGAGAATTCAATAAGAACCTGGAAATACAAGGAACACAATCCTATAACTTAATCAAAAAAAACATACAAGAATATTTCATACCTTTTTCAATTCAACCTTTGGCATAGGGCTTTCTTTAAACTTTGAACTCCTCCTCAACTGTTTGATGGCTTCCTATTTCTCTTAAATGTTGAAGAAATTAGAGTGAGAAAGCTAATATAAGTTTATATTTATACGCAGAAAAGAAGTAACAAAATGGCAATGCAGTTCATGGTTTTGGAGATGATGAAGTAAGTCTTCAGTTTCTTGCTCTTGCTTCACTTTGATTCTTCTTAGCTTCCATTGCTTGTTGCTTTTCCTCTAATTTTGAATAAAACTGGCACACACAAAAGGGACCATGCAGAACCAATCAATTTGGGGTAGAAAAACCTATCCAAACAAAGCTAACTAGAAAGAATGCATATCCAGAAACACTAAAAACAATTTCAGAAGCAGCAACAGTTCTTTACATGGTCAAGGAGCAATATCAATTTCAGAAAGTAAAATAATCATTGCAAGAATAAGAAAAACATGAGATAAGATTTTAACACCCTTCAACAAAAAGTTTTAAAAAGATACATAGATGCAACTGAACAAGAATCGTCCTCATCAGAATGCTTCTTGTTATCAGGTTTCAACGGTTTTCTTGTGACTGAAGGAGGCTTCAACTGAAAGGCATAAACAGTCAAAATAAATGCTTCAATACTAACTAAATGCATAGTAATAAATTAACTATGCATACTAACTCTGAATGCATAGTAATGAAGCAGGAAGCAGATTCAACATAAGTATATACCTGATTCTGTTTGAGCATATTGGAAGTTAGCACTTTCTTTTTATTTACAGATTTTACTCCGTTGCCGCCCTTGTTATCTTCTTCAAAAGTAGGACGCATTACAATTGTAGCACGTCTCTCAGATTCTAGGGAAAATGGTTGTGGAACTGTAGGTTTGATTTGAACACTTCCATTAGACTTACTGCGAATACCCCCAACTGAAGATCTTGCTCCCACTGAACTCTATAACAAAGAAAGTGTCAGAACAAAAGAAATTGAATTTTTATCACTATCAAAAATGTACAATCTTTTAGTTATATCTTGGAACATATCCATACTAAATTACTAACACATATATAAATACTCTTGCACCAAACTTTCAACAAATTTAACTATTTTAATAAACCCTAGAGGGTATGAGAATATTCTCTAGAAATTTTCAACAACAAAAAAAGTAGAATTATGGGACCAAAGATAATTTTAAAAACTAAGTAACAAACAACAACACACTCTAAAATCGCAACACACTCTCAGATTCTGAACAGCAACACTTTCATCATCATCAAAACGTGTTCGTCATTGTTCGTCTTCAACGAACCCAGTAACATAACAACATTCAACAACACAACTTTCATCATCAAATCGAACAAAGATTCAACGACAAGGTTCAACACCAACATCACCAAACCTGTCACGAGCTCGCCATCAGAGAAAGAGAGATCGGAGAAGAAGAAGGTCTCACCGAAGGGAGCTGGCAGACCTTTCGCCAGAAACAGAAGAAGATGGTAGTCATTAATTTGAATCGGAGGGATGAAGGTTGCGTCGTCGCCGTTTGAAGAAGGAGAAAGAGATTTGTTTCAACATCCTAGTGGCCTCACATGAACCCTAATCCCTCTTTTGTTTAATGTTCCTTTTTTTTATTTATGTTAATCTGATTAATAATAAATTATGTTTGTTTAAAAATACATGGCCTAAGACAACGCTTTCAGCAAAAGCGCTTTATAATGGGGGGCCTTTACCAGCGCTTTTTAAAATCGCTTTAAAATGGGGGGACTTTACCAGCGCTTTTTCAAAAGTGCTTTGAAATGGGGGGCCTTTACCAGCACTTTTTCAAAAGCGCTTTCGTAAAGGGGACCCTTTACCAGCGCTTTTTTTAAGCGTTTTCTAATGTTCCCCTACAGCAGCATTTTTTCCCTTGTTTTTTAGATTTGTTTTTAGCGAAACCTATAGCAGCGCTTTTGCCTAAAAGCACTTTCGTAGCTGTGTTGGCAAAACTCAAATTTGGCGTAGTGGTCGTTTACTTCTGTAATGTTTTATTTTTTGCATGTTTCAAATCATGACCATCAATCAATTTTCTCTGTTATTCTATGGAGCATTTGGAAAGGGAGAAATAACCATATTTGAAATTTCGTGGAAGAACCGACGGATGTAATATGTCAGCGAGCATCTCAAGTTTTGGCCGGATGGAAAGATGCTCAACAATATGGCCCAAACAGTGATATTAATAATCTTCCACCAACTATTACTAGGTGGTGCAAACCATCGACTGATCGACTCAAGTGCAATATTGATGCTTCCTTTTCTCATAATAAGGTAGGCATCGATGCATGTATTAAAAATAACGCATGCCATTTTATTGCAGCCCGAACATAATGGTTTTCACCTTGCATTGATGTTGTTATTGGAGACGCTATAGGATTTCTGACAACTATAAAATGGGTAATTAATATGGGCTATACGACAATATGGATTTTGAATTAATGCAAAGCGAGTTGTGGATAATGTGAATTCTGTGAAGCCTAATGATTCGGATTTCGGAGGTATTATCGGCGATTATAAAAGGCTGATTACTCTCTTCTTTAGGAACTCTCATGTTAAGTTCGTTAGTAGACAAGCCAATGAGACCAATGAGGAACTCTGATGTTAAGTTCGTACCCGAGCCCGTTGATCCGCGTTTGTATTAAAATCAAATTAGTTAATTACAAAATATCATATAAATTAAGTTTTTTTAACAATATTAAAAATTATGGATGTTATTGTTAACTTAAAAAATAAATAAACACTTTTATTAAAATGTGTAATAGTTTAATAGCGATATTTTGTTAAAAAAAAATTGATAAATGTGCATTTTTATGTATTAATATAAATGACATTATATAAATATGTAGTGCGGGCATGAGGTGAGGTGTGTAGTAAGGTACTCGTGCCCGCACACATACCCGCTTATTTTAATAGGTAATTGCTCGTGTCCGTACCCGTTTTGCAGGTTTTTACCCTACCCGTTATTGGATTTTTTGCGGGTATCCATACGGTATGGACCAAATTGTCATCCCTATCCTTGTTCTTGTTGCCACTCTCTTAAATAACAAATTTAACTTTTAAATTTATTTATAAAAGGATAAGTAAAGATTAATTATTTATAGTCTTGCACTTTTGTAGACTCATCGGAAAAATTGGTTTGACTCGTCGGGCATTCTTATAATTTTTAAATTTTTCTGCATTATAAATTTATAGATACTATTGATATTATATAATTTTATCCTCTAATGAAAAATAAATTTAAACACAATTAAGTTTTATAGCAAATCTCTGACAAATCTTGAACAAATAACAATTGTTGAAAAACCTAAAGAAAAAAGTTCTTGAAAAATGGAATGTGATAAGTAAATTGTAAATAAAATAAAATTGAATTTGGTAAATAAATTAAATAATTTTTACGTTGGAAAATTTTTACGTGAGCAAATTTTAATCTCAATTTTAAACTGAAATCTTATTCTTCTATTTTTACCAGAGAAAAATAAATTTTAAACTTTTATGTCCCCAATTGTAATTTTTTTAATAGGCAATGATTAAAGAAATTGCACTAGGGATGCAACCCTTACAATCGAGAAACTCTAATTTTAGATAGTAGTAATTAGAGGTAGTTTGTACCGATCATAAAAACTAAGCCTAGAGTTGGGATCACTATTACACACCCATCTCCAAGAGTAAAACATAGTATTGGAAATAACCACCTCAAAGCTAAAATGAACATTATCAAAAACCATGGCATTTCTCATTAGCCAAATGCTCCAAATAAAATTTAGGATAACTTTATTCTTAGCATTTTTCACCATCACTTGAATGCATCCAAAATTTTTTAATTCTTCAATAGATATGTCCAAGTTGTTTCCCAACCAAAGATAAACTCTTTCCCAAACTGCCTTCATGGCTAGACAATTGAGGAAGAGAAGTTCCAACGTTTTCGGATGATTCGAGCAAAAATTGCAATCGGGGGAGATGGTGCTATCCAAACCTCTTTGAACCAATAAGACTTTTAGCAGAAGTCTATTTATAAAAAATCTCCACATGAAAATCATGATTTTTTTCGGAATATTGATCTTCCAAATGACTTCCAACAATTTGCAAGTAGGAAGAGGCCAAGACATTTCCTTTGCATAAGACACCAAATTTGACACACTACCTACCAAAAACCAACCATTAGCGGTTAATTTCCAATGAAAATCATCTCTTTCCGAATCAACCGGCGCAATTTCGTTCAATAACTCCTTTAAACCCCTCAATTGAGAATAAAAAACCGGACCCCTCCCATAAGTGCCCGAGTGGGGAAAATTAGTGCCCAGAAGAACCAAACTATCATTACCAACAATATAATCAAAATTCCATGAGTAAACTCCATTGTTCCAAGAAAGGCGCCTCGAACCGCACATAATTTATTGGTTGAAAGATCGAACAAGTGCGGGAAAGATGCACTAAGAGATTGATCACCCAACCAACAACTATGCCAAAAAATAATATTGTTACCTTTCTTGAAGTCACATTTAACCCAATTGGAGAAACCTTCATCGGAGCTCTCCACCTTGAAGTCGTTAAGGATGATATCTTTCCACCAACTAGAATCTCCCCGATTTATAGTTTCTTCACTTGAAGCTAACACTTTAAGTTTTGGATTATGATATCTCAAAATAAGAAATTTGCTCCAAATGGCTTTGTCCTCCTTCAAGATTCTCCATTTCCATTTAAGAAGAAGAGCTTTATTCATTTCACCAACGTCTCTTATTCCTAATCCGCCTTTTTCTTTGGGCTTACACACATTCTTCCACCTCACCCAATGAATGCTTCTTTTGTTGATGTTTCTGCTCCACAAAAAGTTATTAAGGAGCCCTATAATCTCTTGTAAAACTTTGCTTGGTGCTTTATAGAAAGAAAGAGTGAAAATAGGAATAGCATTAAGCACCAAGCCAATTAAAGTCACCTTACCACCAATTGAAATAGTTCTTCCCTTCCACAAAGATAATCTTGATTTGATATTGGCCACCATATCCTTCCACACCCTTCTCTTTCTACCGCCTTCTCCTACCCAAATCCCAAGGAATTTAAAAGGAAGAACTCCTTTCTTGCAAGAGAGAAAAGTAGTAGCCGAATTTGATAACCACTCACCAATGTGAACTCCATAAAAATTACTTTTGTGGAAATTGATTTTCAATCCGGAAACAAGCTCAAAGCCTCTCAACAACACTTTCATATTCCAAAGATTGTCACAACTAGGTTCTCCAACCATTACGGTGTCATCCGCAAATTGGAGAATATCCACAAAGTCTTCTAAACCATACTTGAATGGCTTAAAGTCTCCCATTTCCACCGATTTTTTAGTAAGAGCGGTCAAACCTTCCATAGCAAGAACAAAAAGGAAAGGAGAAATGGGATCACCTTGGCGTAACCCTCTTTGAGCGTTGAAGTCTTTAGTGACACTACCATTAACTAAAACGGACATGTGACTCGTGAAACCGCAAGAATCCATCCATTTCAACCATCTTTTCCTAAACCCCATCCTCCCCATTATCCACCGAAGATAATTCCAAGAAATTGAATCATATGCCTTTTCAAAGTCAACTTTAAGAAAAAGACATCCCCTCTTCTCTTTTTTAGCCCAATCAAGTAATTCATCCACTAATAAAACACCATCCATCATACTTCTACCCGGGACAAATGCGGTTTGATTCGGCGAGACCAATTTGTTCAAAACACCTTTCAATATTTCCGCCAAAATATTTGCAAGAATCTTATAAAGACTCCCCACTAAACAAATGGGTCGGTACTCGGACAATTTTTGTGGACTCTTGGTTTTTGGAATGAGCGCTAAAAAAGAAGACGTGATGGACTTAACAAGCGTACCTTTGTTGTAGAAGTCGCTGCATAGCTTCATCAAATCAACTTTAATAACCGACCAAAAACTTTTGAAGAACTCCAAAGAAAATCCGCCCGGTCCCAGATTTTTGTTCCCTTCACAAGACCAAATTGCATTCTTAACTTCTTCTTCGGAGAAAGGCCTTTCAATACCCGAGAATTCTTCATGCGATAAAGAACTCAAATTGATTCCTTGAGGCTCCGGTCGGGAGCTAACCTCTTCTTTGAAAAAATCTTCAAAGTGCTTAAAAATATGGTCTTTTACATCTCTAACCTCTTCCAACCTACCCATCCTTGTAATTCCTAATAATTTATATAACTATTAAATACTTATAATTCAAAAATGTTCTTTATGTCTAATTAAAAAAAAGGGTCATGCTAACATGTGCCTTTAGGGCACATGTTAAAGATAATATAAATAGAAAAAATTAAATGTAATTAAATGCAATAAAGTTATATTTAAAGTTTCGATACATTAAATGCACGCATTTCAAGAAAATATTTCTATAAATATCTCATTAACATGTGCCTTTGGGGCACATGTTAGCTTTTCCCTTAAAAAAAAACTCCAGATTCAAATCTTTAATTTTGATGCACTTAACTTTTTTACGGCACTTATCTATTAAAGTTATTAAATGTTCAAATTTTCTAACTTAACCTTTTATATTCCAAACTGAGGTGATAAAAAGCAGTTCCAACTTAACTTTTTTACTTAACCTTTTATATTTCAACTTTTATAAATGGAAATGTACACATTCTAGGTATTATTTGATTACATAATATTTTTTAATAGACTTAATTAATAATTTTAGTATACTAAATAAGCAAAATTAAAGGGTTTAAGATTTAGGTGATACTAATAGTATTATTTTTTATTGGGTTAATGAACTTTTTGGTCCCTTTAAATATTGCAGATTTCGTTTTTAGTCTCTTCAAAAATTTTCTTTAAGAAATCGTTCCTTCAAAATTTTTCGTCTAAACTATTGGTCCCTAACGTTAAATTTGCTAGAGATTAGCTACGACTTTAGCCACCGATTAGCTACGAAATTTGACGTTAGGGACCAATAGTTCGGAACAAAAATTTTGAAGGGACGATTTCTTGAAGGAAAATTTTGGAGGGACTAAAAACGAAATTTGAAATATTTAAAGGGATGAAAAAGTTCATTAACCCTTTTTTATTTAAATACTAATACTTTAATTAAAATTACTGATTATTCAAATTTTAAGAACAATATATGTAATATTCAAATGATTTTTTTTATGAGACGAAGAGAATATTTATTTTTGATGATTTCTCCATCAATAGTTTTAAAAAAAATATTTATTAATTCAAATCATGAAAAGAAAACCTTCTTTACTTTGTCATGTTTTGGAACGAAGAGATGGTGTTATTGCTTATTTATTTCTCTAAATACAGAGAAATCAATTGGGAATACCTAAAGATAGTTAAATGATTACGATGAGCGTATCTTTATTTTCCATCTTAAAAGATAACATGAAATATAATTATGGCAGCAACGCCTAATATTATGATGGTTAATCTAATATTAAATGTTTAGAATGTACTGTAATGAATAAATTATAATATCTAAAAGACAATTATAATCATGAAATATCCTGCCAATTATAACACTTCCTTAATGTTTTCATCTCATCATGACAGGAAACTAAGCATAAATTGGAACAGGTAAATTAAATTGTAATTAAATCATAAATAGTTGTAATAAAAAATCATAAACAATAACCCACCGTAGACAACTCTAAAGGCAAAACTAATTTTAAAAAATAAAATAATAAAATATAATAGTTATAAGTAAAAGGTAAAAGTAAATTAAAAGGGTTAAAACAAATGGATAATTTGGTTAGCAGCATACTCCACCAATCTTTTTCTCTGGTAAAAATCATTTATTGAGAATTACATTTTTTTCTCAAAACGAAAATCAATTGTTCTTCTTTATCTGCTTTAGATCGAAGAACGCCCAACGCAACAGAAGCTTACCGCTTCATTCTACTGGAAATCACCACAGTGAGAGAGTTTACTATAGTGGCGATGCGATGAAGGTGGATGTGTGATGATCAGGGCCGGCCCTGGGCCAGGGCAAGCAGGCCCATAGCCCTGTTGACTGTGCCGCGAAAGGGCTTAAAGATGCCATTCGAAGAGGTGACAAAATGTTTGTCGGAGATGGGCTTACAGATGCCATCGAGTAGGTTAACAGAGTGTCGTCAGAGATGGGCTTAGAGATGCCATTTGACAGGGATACTTGTCAGAAGTCTAGGGGGTCATGCTTCCCAGGGTGCGTCTATGATAGATTCTCAGAATGTTTGGGGTTCAAGCTTCCAAACGTATATCTGGCATAGATTTCAGATCATTCGGGGTTCAAGCTTCCGAAACATATCTGTCGTAGATTTCAGAACATCCGGGGTTCAAGCTTCCGGAACGTTTCTGGCGTAGAATTCAGATGGTCTGGGGTTCATGCTTCCGAAACATATTTGTCGTAGATTTCAGAATATCCGGGGTTCAGGCTTCCGGAACATTTCTGGCGTAGAATTCAGATGGTCCGGGGTTCAAGCTTCCGGAACGTATCTGGCGTAGATTTCAGATCATTCGGGGTTCAGGCTTCCGAAACATATCTGTCGTAGATTTCAGAATATCCGGGGTTCAGGCTTCTGGAATATTTCTGGCGTAGAATTCAGATGGTCCGGGGTTCAAGCTTCCGGAACGTATCTGGCGTAGATTTCAAATCATTCGGGGTTCAGGCTTCCAAAACATATCTGTCGTAGGTTTCAGAACATCCGGGGTTCAGGCTTCCGGAATGTTTCTGGCGTAGAATTCAGATGGTCCGGGGTTCAAGCTTCCGGAACGTATCTGGCGTAGATTTCAAATCATTCGGGGTTCAGGCTTCCGAAACATATCTGTCGTAGGTTTCAGAACATCCGGGGTTCAGGCTTCCGGAATATTTCTGGCGTAGAATTCAGATGGTCCGGGGTTCAAGCTTCCGGAACGTATCTGGCGTAGGTTTCAGAACATCCGGGGTTCAGGCTTCTGGAATGTTTCTGGCGTAGAGGTTTTTGGAATATCCGGGGTTCAAGCTTCCGGAGTGGATTTTTTCAGGAATCTGGGGTTCAAGCTTCCAGACTGTATATTTGATAGTGATTGATTTTTTTGATGATATTTTCCTGACCGGTTGGTCGACCTGAAAGACAAAGTCAGTTTTATGCAATGTCATGATGTATGTATTGTATGTTTTTTTTGGAATGAATGTGAGTGTTATGCATATGCCATGAGGTGTATGATGTATGAATGCAAAATATTGTTAATGACGACAGCAAATTGTAGCAGTGTTTGGCGGGGAAAATAAATCCCTGACTATTCAGCATCTTTGAGAGATTATTTGAATCTCGACTTGACTGCCCCAGATGAATTGGACAATAGCATGTCATGCCCCTTGTACATATTGGCGTTTTAACCAAATGAGTCATTCGTAGGAAATATTTATGCTTTTGACGTGCTTTTGAAGCGACTCTGTCTGCCTGGAGGACTTCCTGAGATTTGTGCTGTTATAAGCAACTTGCCCCAGTATCATGAGTTAAGGAACAATGCCCCTGATTGATCCGAGTCGGAGGTAGTTTCAACTATGCTTGGGTGAATGCCTCCTGGTTGTTCAGCAGTTTTGAGAGATCCCTGATTGACCCAAATATTTGAATGCTTACTCGACGAAGTATTTCGACTGCTTTTGTGCTCTGAGGGTGATCAAAATTTGAGATATTCTCGCTCGAACTCAACGGAGCTTTGAAGACAACTTGTCCTTTGGGAGAATTAAACTTAGAGCTTGGGAGAATTAATTTATGTACCACCACTAGTGCAAAAAGATGAATATAATTTTAAAATTTACACACATTATATTAAAAACGGGTGTAAATGAGAAACGCGGTGGCAATTTTATAAATAAAGTATCATTTTAAGTATTATCATGTCACAATATACACCCTATTTTCTAAAAACGGGTTTAAATAGAAAAAAGGGTGTAAATTTATATAAACTACAGATTTTTATTTAATTTTATAACTCAAAATATGTAATCTATGTGACATATTAACAAATAATTTAAATATTATTAACAAATTAATGAAAATTTAAATTTATAAGATAATTTAAACATCTACTTTTAATATAATAAAGTAGAATACATATGAAATCCTATAATTATCCCTCTAATCACCATTTTGAGGGTGATAAACGGGGACATAGATGTAATTGCATCTCCCTTAATATTTTAATTAATAAATAAAATTTTTAATCATTTTGTAACCTTTCATTATACACTTTTGGTATTCACGTGAAATTTTTTTCTCAAAAATACTGCTCTTTCCAATGCATTAGGCGGCTATACTTATTTATTACAATTCATCAAGCGTGCAAATTATGTTTAGGGTTACATCCATCGCCCTTTCACATTCATCCTCTATATTAATTCCCCCATTCCATCCCCCTTTCAATCCGTCCATCCCTCTTTCAATTTCCATCGCCCTTCCTCATCAATATTCCAACTGTTCCCCAGGTTTCTATTGCAGAAAAATGTCTCGCAGAACCGATTTCAATTTTCATTTGTCTATTTTAGTGTTCTTCATAATAGATGTTCTTCGTCAGCTAAATTAATCAACCGTTTTTATTTTTTTTTAATGTTTTTATTGTTTTTTTTCCTTCAAATTTTGTGATGTTGATGGTGGTGATTTTTTCCAATGGATATCGTTTTTTCTCAAGAGTTTGGCGTTTCTGTTTCAGAAAATCTTTTTCATATTCTACTGTTTTATTTCAATTTTGTTTATGAGTTTTCACATTTGATTTTATTTGAATACAGTATATTGAAATCTTATCATTTTTTTTCGAATTTAGACAGGAATTGTAATTTTGTGGATTATCTTTACAAAAAAATGTAATCTTTTTCTTTTTTGATGTGTTAGAAATGGTAGAAAGTCTATTTTGTTCTCATCGATTGGATTCGGAACCGTGATATTGGGGTTTCGTTACTGTTACGATTTTTCGTTGTAGATGTGGTTGGAAGTTTCGACGGCTAAACAGTGATATTGGGATTTCATTACGATTTTTGTGGCAGATGTGGTTGAAAGTTCTGATGACGGGTAAGTGTATTTTGGTGATATCAGGATTTCGTTTATAACAATCTATTCATCATCCATTTCAATTGAAAAACAAATTTCAAATAAACAAATTCCAATTTCTTTTACAGAACAAACAGTTTCCTAATGGAGAATCAAGAGACAAAGACAGATTTATTTTTGTTTTAATATTAGTTAAAAATTTGTATATTTTGATGATATTAATTTGTGAGTTATGTCAGTATAGATAAAGGCGGACACATATAACCCATAGTAACATTCAATTTTTTATTGGCGAGTAAATTGTCTCTAACAATGGCAGTGTTGTATATCGTGATGTAGGTTCTTGGTGCCATCCATGTCGCGCCATGTTCCAGTATTTCTCAACAACGGATTATGTTGATGGCAAATGATGGACAATAATTGAAAGCAACTGATTATGTTGATGACGAATGATGGACGGGAATTAAAAGCAATGCAGTCACGAAAATGTTAAAAGATTTAATGGTTTTGACTAAAAATAACTTGATTCATCTGTGTGTTTCATTTTCATTTTTCTGAGAATGAAAAAGATTTGGGGAAAACATGTGAGATGAGAAACTTATTATTATTATTATTATTAATGAAATATATTTAAAAGATCAAATCTACTAACAATATAAGAAAACTAATATCTCTGATAATTACATCTAAATAAATCCTAAATAAATCAATAGATTAACCATAATTTTGAATTATAAATTGTTGCAATGTCTTATCTTTATGTGTATGTTTCCTCTCATATTTCATTTTTGATTTGCAGTAATGTATAACTGATTTAGATTGATAGGTAGTCAAATGTGTTTTGCTTATTCCTTTTGTTTTATTTAAACATGGCTAACAATCGGGGCTATATGTTGTTGTGAAGAAGGAGAAAAAGTTCAACTCAGAGAGAGGTCAGGGAGTAAAAATTATATAGTAAAATATTGTATAGTTGAGAAGGTCTTTGACTTCTAAGAAAAAGAAGAAAAAGCCATTTTGTTCAAATTTATTCAAATAATATCAATATAAGAAATGTAAAGCCCCTGTTAATTACATTCTAATCATAATTAAATCAATAGATTAACCAGATTTTGAGGGCATAAAGGTCATTAAGTATTTTAAATTATTAAACTAAATTAATCAAAATAATAAAATTCAATAATAGTTAATAATTAAGAAGTTTGAAATATTACATTTAATGAGGCCAATTAACATCGATACACTCATTGTTACTCAAATTGCATTCATATACCAGATTTATTTCCTTTTTTCTTGAAACAATGTATCCATGCAATTGGATTGGGGAAGATAAATTCTCAGGAACACGTAAAGCCACCTCCCTTACCAAAGCAAACCCTAAACCCTACCATTATAAGTATTACTTCATACACAGTAGATCATTTCATCCGAGCCGTCTCACGCTACATATCATTTCAAAGGTTTCATTAATTAGTTTTTCATACGATAAAAAAGGCACCATTGTTCATGCTTCCTTTCCTTTCCCATTGCCGTTGTTACTGCTTTCTCTCTCCTTTTGTGTAGCTACATAAAATATATATCATGCACTTATTTATCATTTCACCATTTAAAATATTTTCATGCATAATTAGCCTAGCTGACATTAATTATGTACATTATTACACAAAACTATAGCTATCATTCCCTATATAACATTAATTACAGATATTATTACATAAAACTTTAACCATCATTGCATATTCAAATTATGTATAGTCATTATTGCATTAATTATTTCGTTTATTTTTTATTCCATTACATGTGTCTGTTCCTATTACAGTAAATCTTTTTATACATCCTTACCTTCCTCATTAATGTCTTTCTGAATTATGATACATTGAAAAATATAACAAATTTTTTTTTATTTTAATGGTGATTATTTATCTTTCTATAAACCTAAATATACGACACTTCTGCATTCTCTTTATTTTTAATTACTAATTATATTTGATATATAAAAAAATTAAAAATTATTGTATTCAAAATTAGAAAAAAATATTCTATATATAAATTTGATATATATAAATTAGAATATTTATCAAGTTAACGACATATACATAATATAAAATTTATATAAAAAATTAGAAACTTTGTTTTTTTAAAAGGTTTATTTCAATTTGTTTATAATTAAAAATCAAAATATAGTAAACAAATAACTTATAAAATGAAATACGTGAATACTAAATCATTAAAAATAATACTCTCTCCGTAACAATTTATAAGCAATAAGTTTCTCTGTAAAAATTCTGTACATTGAAAGCATTCCAAAATATACAAGACTCAGTGTAGCTTTTCAATCCATAAAATCATAAGATTTTAATTCATAAAAACATAAGATTTAAAAAATATTTAAAAAATGTGACTATTTCAATTAATTGTAACTTATTTTTTATTTTAAAAAATAACCTAAAACCTACTTCAATATTTTATTCCCTTTATATTTTTTAATCGCTCATACAAAAGGACTTAAGATTTGACTTTTATTTTTAAAAGGATTTTCTTTTCAAATAGAAGTTAATGTTTCACTAATATAAATAAAATTGTTTTTATAAATTTATTTAAAACAATATTATAAACTTGATGAGTATATTATATCTAATATTGTGACATAATACAAGAACAAAATTTTATAATCATTACACTACTTTTAATTTACCAATTATCTCACGTTTTCAAAAACAAAATCTTTGCATTCCAAGAGTTTGATACATCACTTCTACGATTTTTTAAATGGCTATTACTCAGTATTTCCATATTTTGAAACCAACTTTAAATTCTCTCAGTATTCCCATATTTTGAAACCAACTTTAAAATCTAAATTTAAATAGACAATAATTATTAAATAAATCTACTACTATAATAAGAAATTTGAAATCCCGTCTAATTACATTTTAATCATGAATTTGATTTTGATTTTCAGACTATTTTGATATAGTTTATTTGAATTGATTCTTATAAACTTTAATTCATACGATTTTGATATAGTTTATTTGAATTGATTCTTATAAACTTTAATTCATATTAATTTTGATGCATACTGGATGATGGTGTGGAGAAGAAAACTGAAATTAAGGAAATTAAAATCGAGTACAAGGTGAAGGCATTAGATATGAATTGATTATCCCCTTAATTTTTCCTCCATATTCATTCATGAAGATGATTTTAATTCTAAATATGAATGTAATTGATTTTTCTCAAAATTTCCAAATGTGCAAAAATATTGATAGCTTTGAAAGTTAAAATATTAATGTCATTCAATATCTCAGTTTAATTTTGAGACTATTTTGATTTGTACATTCTTATGATATTATTTCTACCTATGAGTTGATTTTCTATAAATGTGAATTACATGTGCTCACCTTAACCTAAATTAATAAGGTTGAATTTGATTCTCAATAATTAATTTTTTTCTTAAAATATTTTAACGCGGATTCTATTATATTTGTTACATATTTTAAATATTTGTTACGCGGATTCTATTATTAGATTTTTTAAATATTTTTTTTATATAATCATCCTATTTTGCAATTTTTTTATTATTGTTATTTCAAATAAACATATGACTGGTGTCCAAGATTATAAAAGAATATGTTCAAACTGACCCAATTAAACAATTATTTTCAATTTTGTGACATAAATATGTGTTATTAATAACTATGTTTAAATTTATTTTTTATTAGATAATAAAATTATATAATATTAATAGAACCCATAAATTTATAATAGAGAAGAATTTAAAAATTATAGACATACCGGACGGGCCGACAAAATATTTACGTAAATTGAACAGATATTAGAGATCATATGTTTAATGACTTCTGAATTACTATAGCATATAACTTTTAAATTATTACACAAATTTAACAAATATAATATTATTCAATTAATTAAATCTAATCAAATTATTAAATCAATATATTTTTTGGGTGTATAATATGTTTTATTTATAATATTTGTTAATAGAAATTGTAAAATTAAAATTATAAATAATTATAAAAATTATAGGCGTGCCGAACGGGCCTAACCTATTTTTCCACTATATATTAGGTTTAATTGTAATTACCAAATCTATGTATATCCTGACAACTACTATAACTTGATTTCTTAATTATTTTCTTTTTTTCCTACTAAAATAAACATTTTTCGACGAGTTAAAGCTGCTTAATCTGTATATATTTTAATTACATTTTTAACCATCAATATATTATATTTATTTACTACTGATTACTTAATTATTTCATTTATTTTTTATACATACATATTAATCTATAACTGACAATTTTGAAAAAAATAAATCTATTAAATATATTGAAATTTTTATTTAAAATAAGTGAAAAAGATTTCAAATGCTTATAATTAGATAGGAGTATGAGTGACCATAAACAAAATTTGGACAAATTTTTTTATTGTATGATGCGTGCGAATGCACGGGTGGATGATTACTTAATTATTTCATTTATTTTTTCTACTAAAATATATATTTCTAACTAGATTAAATTAATATTTATATGACAATTATAATTTCAAATATATATTTTTTTAATTTGCGTATCTTTTATATATATTTATTAACCATCGCTATATACTTATTTATTTATTTATATCAACTTTGGGTGACCCGTGCGAATGCACGGGTCCTTTACTAGTTATTATGAATATTAATGGTATAATAAATTGAATATAATAATCTAATTTCGTTCTAAACCCCAGTTTTCAACAAATTTCACCGAAAACGGAATCGAATTTGAAAGCCGCATCAGAATTTTCAACGACTTTCTGAGTTCTTCTCATAGAGAATCCAAACCCAGTTTCATCGCATTTCACCAAACCCTTTTCACCATCGCAGTGACGGCAACGAAGCTGAAGAATGTTCACCATCGCTCATTTCACAGGACGACATCGCATTGGTAAAACAAAGGTAGGGTTTTAGACTTTGAGCACATGCATTGGTTCAGAAATTAGTTCCTATTGTTTGAATGTCTTGTGTTGTGTATGATTATTTTAGTAAATTTAAGCATTACTAGTTATTCAGGAAGTGAAATTGTTTTGAGTGAGCTTTTCTTGAGTCTTAGGGATCAGTTTTACAGAGTCAGATTTTGGGTTCTCTTGTAGTGTGATTTCGTGTTGTTTTGCGGTTTTCCGCAGGGTGAGAATAAGAGTTATTGTTGTGGGTTTTGCAGCGTGTGAATCTCGGTTCTGCAAGGGTGTGAAATGGGTTATTTGCTGCAGATGAAAAAATCTCCATGTTCTCTGTGTTGTCGGGTCAATTATACAGTGAAAGGAACCGCAACTTGTACGTGTGAAGCCAGAGAAAAGTTAGGGAGTGGGAATGGACTGAGTGGTTAGGTTCAGTACTTGAGCTCATGAGGAGTGAGTTGGATGAAACTCCATTTTCAATTGCATAAACAAGCTCTTTAGAACCTAATGTTCTTGTCATGACCTAAATGTTCTCTTCTTTTTTTACAAAACAGGTTCTCAAAGGAAGCCTCAAGAACAAAGGCAATGACGTGAAAAGCTTGGACAATTGCGAATGTGTATTTTATGAAGATGTTGAAGGCTCACAAGATGTTCGGAATCCAACCGTATCTGCATTAACTTTTGGCAAATCGACCAATTTAAGGTCTTCTAACCAGGACATCACTTGTTGCCATTCTTACTCGGGAATCCCTTCATTTGTGAAATGCCTTCAATTTCGGATTTATTCTCTATAGTAACAGGTATTATCTTCTTCTCAATACTCAAGCTTATTTCTCCTCCATCTGTTTTATAACTAAGAGCTAAATTAACTTTAAAATTATTAATTGATAGACCTCTCTGTTATTCACATCACAGAGAAAGATGGCTTGCCGGCAGTTATGGGCTTCAAGAGCTGCATCATACCTCAGGATCTCTGTCTTTCACAGAAGCTTCTCTTATGGTATGTAATCTCATTTTGTCACCTTCTTCTTTCATTTGTTTTTCGTGAAATAGAGTTGGGTTCATTCTTTGTTTGACTGAGCACTTTACAAACCAAACCATAGTAGATCAGCATCTGTCCTTTGAACACTTTTCAGAGAAAGGATGAGTAGGTCCATGGAATTTGTTTTGTGCTCTCTTGTATTATTATTAGTTTTATGTTGCAACATTGTTAGGATTAGTCTTTGTCTGGTTGGTGCATATGGTCAATTGTGGGTCGAAACATCTGCTAGGACAACTAATGTGGACTTCAATTTTATCTTTAATATTTCTCAGGTCACTATAATTTATGCATAATGTTTCTGACACCTGAAATTGTTGGTAGATTTCTTCTGGTTTTACATGATGTTTTTATCTCGTTGCAATTGCATGCTAGTATTGTAAATGTTAGATCCGTAATCTTAATCCTATCCTAAAAGTAGTAGGATTGAGATTAATGACTCATGATTTTTCACTTAATCATGTAGCGGTTTGTAAAGAGACTAGTATTAGAGAATAGGGTTTTAGAAATATTAAAAGGTGTGTACGTCACTTTTTAAAAAATTGGCAGTGATTTATAGTGCTCATCCCAAACAAGATTTATATTGACATTACAATTTACTGTAGCATCTAATTTTATAACATGCGCATGTGATGTGTAGTACAGGCTTATTCATGTAGAAATTCAGTGTGTAGCAAGCACACTCTTTAATAATTCTAAAACCCTATTCTGGCCTCAGCTGTTATGATAGATTCTGATGATGTTCGGATGAGTTTTTGCTATTTACTATATTTGAGACTTCTGAAAATTGCACACTTACGCATTTGTATTGGAAGATATTGAAAATGACTTCGCCATTTACAAAGTTATGGGCGATTTACAAAGTATGTTATGATGGATGTTATGGCTCTGCCATACTTGCGACGTTTGAAGATGCTATTAATGATGGAGCGTTATTATGGTGGTTTGCTCTGCGGGAAATGATGGATCGGGAGACTCTAAGGTTGTTAATGACGCACCTTGGATATTTACTGTTGGAGCCACAAAGTTATTAAGGTACTAAACATGAGCCATAAATTGATGCTAATTGTTATTATCTTGATGTATGACTCATGTTTAGCAATTGTTATTCTTCAGGGTCGAGCTATAAATTTCTCTCCTCTTTCAAAATCTGCCAAATATCCTTTGATAACTGAAGAAGCTGCGAAGGCAACCACCGCAGACTTAGCAGATGCAAGGTACGTAAGCGACATTTATTTGACAGTGAAAATTTTGGATGTGTTGATAAACAGACTAGAACCAAAAGATTTAAAAATTACTATTATTTATGAAATGCAGGCAGTGTCACGTTAATTCATTAGATAAAGATAAAGTCAAGGGAAAGATTGTTCTCTGCAATGGTATAACTGATCATCTTTCAACCCGTAAAAAAATTGATGCAGTAAAAGAGGTGGGTGGATTAGGTCTTATTCATATTACCGACAGCGAAGGAGCAGTGGCAAATAACTATATGGACTTTCTAGCAACAGTGGTAAGACCAGTAAATGCTTCCGCATTACTCCAATATGTCAATTCAATGAGGTAAATAATTATGATAACTTTTATTCGTAGTTTATATTGTTAGTTCATATCTAATATTCTTATATCTTATTATTAATCATGCATAATTAGAGTTTGGTTTTGAATCTCAGTTTATACTTAAATCAATGTTGGTTAATTTTATTGTGTTTGTGCATGTAACTGATCTGTAGCAATCCAGTGGCAACAATTCTACCAACAGTTACAGTCATGGATTATAAGCCCGCACCTATGGTGGCAATTTTTTCAAGTAGAGGACCTTCGGCACTTTCAAAGAATATTATTAAGGTAAATACTTATATCAATATGGATTGAATTATAAATAACTATCATGAATGTACACCACTGAATATGATCATGAATTCTCTTTGTACCCTGATATTCACTAGTACAAAAACAACAATATAATTTAAAAATTTACACCCAATCAGAAATTACAATTTAAATGTGTTCTTAGTATGACCCTAGCCAGAGTTTATCCAACTGGGTAGGGTTTAATTTTTCTAAAGTAACAAATATATGTCAACATATAATTCTAATAATATATGATGTTTCTTGTGTCTTATAAGGCAATAAGTTAATTGATGAAGTGGCTGGTACTAGTAATAATCAGCTTGGGTTGTGAAGTTTCCGAATAACTAGTACACCATGAGATAACAGCTAAAAATAGCCTAGACAGTTTGAATGATTATTGAGAATTCCACAAGAAAAGTATAAAATGTAAATTTCTATGGTAATAATAGTGATAGTTTTGAACTGGACACAATCGAAAGCCAAATGCTAGACCATAAAGCCAAATGAAAAGTACTACACAGTCAGATAAATTCTTAATTCGTAGGGTTTTAGTTATCTTACTTGTGAGCTATACTTGTGAGTTTAAATGACACGAGTATTTCAAGAGATTTAAGATTTCCTTTGTCTCACTAGTGCTAGTTTATAGAATTGGTATAATCTTACTATTAGTGTTAAGATTCTCTAATTTTACTTTCCCATCCTGATTTTATGTAAAATCTTGATTATGGTCTCCTCTATAGTGGAATCTTCTACTGAATCTTTAGAAGAGAGTTATAGACATGGCACAGTTGGGCTTGTCTCTTCTTCGGCTAAGTATATGATTGTTGACGATTCTATTTGCGAGAAACAAGAGACTCTACTAGGTGTTCGATCAATTGCCGTCAAATTGAACAGGGTTTGTTTATTTATACTTTGCCATGTTTTAGAAATGCCCTGTTTTTCTTGAGAATTCTTAAATAAGGTTCTAAGTAACATGCAAATGAGATTGAAAATTGAACAGGTTTGTTTATTTATACTTTCCATGTTTTAGAAATGCCCTGTTTTTCTTTTTCTTCATACATGTGTCCTATGTTAAACACTACTCTAGTTAAATTTATTATAATAAACCACAATTATGTTTCTAGCTATCAAAGTTCATGGTTCATCAAATGATTAGCAGAACTTTGATATAGTTGTGTCGTAGTGCGACTTCCATGTAAAGCGTTCCTCACCGATTCTACTAATATATACCAATTTGATTAACATAGCAGGGTCTTAGAACTATTTTTTTTATATGACTTTAAATGCAGGCACTTGGGTTCTCTTGTTGGAGTGTACACCAATTTGTGGTTGCCTTTTGTTTGCTTTGAGCTTGTCTTACATAAATGAAAGGTAAGAATAATCTTCCTGGATTTATATGGTCAAAATTAAAGTTTTAGAGCCTCTCTATTACATCCTTATGTACCTTGTTTAGTGTTAAAATGTATATTTTGTAATTACAATCAATGGAAGTGGTTCAAATTTCTGTGGTTTATTTATATGTGATAGTTAATACATACATAAATATTCTCATTTCCCTTCATTTTCACCATGGTTTGGAATAGAAAGAGAACTTGTACAACTTAATTGGTGTTTCTGATTAATTCTCATTGATACTTTACCATATGTGTGAATTTGTGTTTATATTTCTTCAACATAGAATATAGAGGCTCTATTTTTTGTAGTAACTAACTCTGCAAGTTGGAGATACAGTTTGAGCTAGGTGTGTAAAAATAAGAATTCTATGATTAAATCTCAATGAATTTTTGACTTATATGTATGCTCATCAACTCTCTCATTTCTTTCGTTGATATAGTAAGAGTTTGAAAAGTTAAATTAGGTTCTTTTATGAAGGCTACTGTAAGTCATCTTTCCAAAATTTCTACTATAATTATAGAAGTTATATGTTCATCTTGATGCAGGAAACACTATTAAAGTCAATGTGTAGGTTTTTCATTGGTTTTGATGGAAGTTTATTTATTACATATTTTGATCAAAAGACCAAATTGCTTAACCTTTATAATTCGTAGTACTAAAATGATTGTTTACTCTTACAACAATATATGCAAGTAGACATATAATTATAGCAAGTAGACATGTCATTTAGTGATGTTATTTAACTTCTTTTAGTGGCTAGGACAAGAAAGTTTTTCAAAGATGATTTATACAAGATCTACAAGGAAGAAGCTAAAATGGTGGAGGTAAAGAACATGTGTGATAGATATTGTTGCATCTAATTGGAGGTTTTGAAGAAGTTTCACCACGAGTCTGGCTAGTGTCATATGCTGAAAGATTGAGTCGGTGTACACGAATGTAGAAGGTCTTCCTCCGGAACGAATTCTGGAAAGCAATTGCTTCTCCAGGGCATGGTATTTTGGCCATGGATGAATCCAGTGCTACATGTGGAAAGCGGTTGGATTCAATTGGACTAGAGAACACTGAAGCTAACCGTCAAGCATGGCGTAAAATTATATATGAAGAAAGTGTTATGACTCGGTTAAAATATAATTTTTATGTGTATGATTTTATAGTACTTGAAATATTATGATTGCACATGATATTGTATACTTTTTGGTTAATATAAAATATTTTGAGTTAGTTAAAATATGATTTTATAGTATTTGCAATATTATGACTGAAAATGAAATATAACTAAATGATGTATATGAAATAGGGTGTAAATAGATTTAAATATAATATAATTGTTCATTCATAAATGCCATATTTACACCCGATTTTTATTAAAATAGGATGTAATTAAGAACATATTTACACCCGATTTTAATTAAAACAGAGTGTAATTAAAACGTAATTATACCCGATTTTTATTAAAACAAGGTGTAATTAAAACGTAATTACGCTCAATCACACCCGATTTTTACTAAAACAGGGTGTAATTAAAAACGTAATTATGCCCAATTACACCCGATTTTTATTAAAATAGGGTGTAATTAAAAATGTAATTATACCCAATTACACCCGATTTTAATTAAAACAGGGTGTAATTAAAAACGTGATTACGTCCAATTTCACCCGATTTTTATTAAAACAGGGTGTAATTAAAAACGTAATTACACCCGATTTTTGTTAAAATAGGGTGTAATTAAAAACGTAATTACGCCAAATTACACTCGATTTTTGTTAAAATAGGGTGTAACGTAGAACATATTTACACCCGATATTCTTAAAATAGGGAGTAATTACGAACGTATTTACACCCGTTTTAAAATAGGGTGCAAATGCGTTAGACATTTCTCACCCTGTGGATATACACCCGATTTTTATTAAAAATAATGGGTGTAAATTTAATAAAAAACGGGTGTAAATTAACATTTTTGTACTAGTGCACTATCTTGAGCACTCGGATTATTTCTCGCAGACATTCACCAGTTTTCAATCATTTTATGTATATTTATTTGGTTTTGTAATATGGTATTAAGTTTTCATCCCCCATTTGGCAAATTGTAATCTCCCTCCCCGAAGCCATGTAATAGCGTAGGACTTTACATTCTGCACTTTATGTACATATTTAACTGCTAGTAATTAGGTGTGTATGGCAAGATTACAAAATCAAACGCTAGCTAACCTAAATACAAGATTAAATACCCGAATATAACACACTCGCACACACTATGCTTTTTTTTAAGCTTTTCAAACAAAACAAAACGAGCTAAGCAAACTAAGAGCCCGTAGATAACTATGGATGAAAAGAGTGCTAACACCTTCCCTTTTCATAACTTACCCCCCGAACTCAAACTCTTTTCTTAAAGGTCTTTCCTGTACTTTTATACCTTTCCTAATAATTGGACAAAATAAAAGTCGGTGGCGACTCATGCTTCACCGTGACATTTAAAGTCAGTTCTCCCACCGAGTTA